>NC_037689.1:110300971-110564906 GCF_003255815.1 Theropithecus gelada | reverse complement strand
AACAGACTTTAAACCATCAAAGATCAAAAGAGACAAAGAAGGCCATTACATAATGGTAAAGGGATCAATTCAACAGGAAGAGCTAACTATCCTAAATATATATGCACCCAATACAGGAGCACCCAGATTCATAAAGCAAGTCCTTAGAGACTTACAAAGAGACTTAGACTCCCATACAATAATAATGGGAGACTTCAACACTCCACTGTCAACATTAGACAGATCAACGAGACAGAAAGTTAACAAGGATATCCAGGAATTGAACTCATCTCTGCAGCAAGCAGACCTAATAGACATCTATAGAACTCTCCACCCCAAATCAACAGAATATACATTCTTCTCAGCACCACATCGTACTTACTCCAAAATTGACCATATAATTGGGAGTAAAGCACTCCTCAGCAAATGTACAAGAACAGAAATTATAACAAACTGTCTCTCAGACCACAGTGCAATCAAACTAGAACTCAGGACTAAGAAACTCAATCAAAACCGCTCAACTACATGGAAACTGAACAATCTGCTCCTGAATGACTACTGGGTACATAACGAAATGAAGGCAGAAATAAAGATGTTCTTTGAAACCAATGAGAACAAAGATACAACATACCAGAATCTCTGGGACACATTTAAAAGAGGGAAATTTATAGCACTAAATGCCCACAAGAGAAAGCAGGAAAGATCAAAAATTGACACTCTAACATCGCAATTAAAAGAACTAGAGAAGCAAGAGCAAACACATTCCAAAGCTAGCAGAAGGCAAGAAATAACTAAGATCAGAGCAGAACTGAAGGAGATAGAGACACAAAAAACCCTCCAAAAAATCAATGAATCCAGGAGTTGGTTTTTTGAAAAGATCAACAAAATTGACAGACCACTAGCAAGACTAATAAAGAAGAAAAGAGAGAAGAATCAAATCGACTCAATTAAAAATGATAAAGGGGATATCACCACCGACCCCACAGAAATACAAACTACCATCAGAGAATACTATAAACGCCTCTACGCAAATAAACTGGAAAACCTAGAAGAAATGGATAATTTCCTGGACACTTACACTCTTCCAAGACTAAACCAGGAAGAAGTTGAATCCCTGAATAGACCAATAGTAGGCTCTGAAATTGAGGCAATAATTAACAGCCTACCAACCAAAAAAAGTCCAGGACCAGATGGATTCACAGCTGAATTCTACCAGAGGTATAAGGAGGAGTTGGTACCATTCCTTCTGAAACTATTCCAATCAATAGAAAAAGAGGGAATCCTCCCTAACTCATTTTATGAGGCCAATATCATCCTGATACCAAAGCCTGGCAGAGACACAACAAAAAAAGAGAATTTTAGACCAATATCCCTGATGAACATCGATGCAAAAATCCTCAATAAAATACTGGCAAACCGGATTCAACAACACATCAAAAAGCTTATCCACCATGATCAAGTGGGCTTCATCCCTGGGATGCAAGGCTGGTTCAACATTCGCAAATCAATAAACATAATCCAGCATATAAACAGAACCAAAGACAAGAACCACATGATTATCTCAATAGATGCAGAAAAGGCTTTTGACAAAATTCAACAGCCCTTCATGCTAAAAACGCTCAATAAATTCGGTATTGATGGAACGTACCTCAAAATAATAAGAGCTATTTATGACAAACCCACAGCCAATATCATACTGAATGGGCAAAAACTGGAAAAATTCCCTTTGAAAACTGGCACAAGACAGGGATGCCCTCTCTCACCACTCCTATTCAACATAGTGTTGGAAGTTCTGGCTAGGGCAATTAGGCAAGAGAAAGAAATCAGGGGTATTCAGTTAGGAAAAGAAGAAGTCAAATTGTCCCTGTTTGCAGATGACATGATTGTATATTTAGAAAACCCCATTGTCTCAGCCCAAAATCTCCTTAAGCTGATAAGCAACTTCAGCAAAGTCTCAGGATACAAAATTAATGTGCAAAAATCACAAGCATTCTTATACACCAATAACAGACAAACAGAGAGCCAAATCATGAATGAACTTCCATTCACAATTGCTTCAAAGAGAATCAAATACCTAGGAATCCAACTTACAAGGGATGTAAAGGACCTCTTCAAGGAGAACTACAAACCACTGCTCAGTGAAATAAAAGAGGACACAAACAAATGGAAGAACATACCATGCTCATGGATAGGAAGAATCAATATCGTGAAAATGGCCATACTGCCCAAGGTAATTTATAGATTCAATGCCATCCCCATCAAGCTACCAATGAGTTTCTTCACAGAATTGGAAAAAACTGCTTTAAAGTTCATATGGAACCAAAAAAGAGCCCGCATCTCCAAGACAATCCTAAGTCAAAAGAACAAAGCTGGAGGCATCACGCTACCTGACTTCAAACTATACTACAAGGCTACAGTAACCAAAACAGCATGGTACTGGTACCAAAACAGAGATATAGACCAATGGAACAGAACAGAGTCCTCAGAAATAATACCACACATCTACAGCCATCTGATCTTTGACAAACCTGAGAAAAACAAGAAATGGGGAAAGGATTCCCTATTTAATAAATGGTGCTGGGAAAATTGGCTAGCCATAAGTAGAAAGCTGAAACTGGATCCTTTCCTTACTCCTTATACGAAAATTAATTCAAGATGGATTAGAGACTTAAATGTTAGACCTAATACCATAAAAATCCTAGAGGAAAACCTAGGTAGTACCATTCAGGACATAGGCATGGGCAAAGACTTCATGTCTAAAACACCAAAAGCAACGGCAGCAAAAGCTAAAATTGACAAATGGGATCTAATTAAACTAAAGAGCTTCTGCACAGCAAAAGAAACTACCATCAGAGTGAACAGGCAACCTACAGAATGGGAGAAAATTTTTGCAATCTACTCATCTGACAAAGGGCTAATATCCAGAACCTACAAAGAACTCAAACAAATTTACAAGAAAAAAACAAACAACCCCATCAAAAAGTGGGCAAAGGATATGAACAGACATTTCTCAAAAGAAGACATTCATACAGCCAACAGACATATGAAAAAATGCTCATCATCACTGGCCATCAGAGAAATGCAAATCAAAACCACAATGAGATACCATCTCACACCAGTTAGAATGGCGATCATTCAAAAGTCAGGAAACAACAGGTGCTGGAGAGGATGTGGAGAAATAGGAACACCTTTACACTGTTGGTGGGATTGTAAACTAGTTCAACCATTATGGAAAACAGTATGGCGATTCCTCAAGGATCTAGAACTAGATGTACCATATGACCCAGCCATCCCATTACTGGGGATATACCCAAAGGATTATAAATTATGCTGCTATAAAGACACATGCACACGTATGTTTATTGCAGCACTATTCACAATAGCAAAGACTTGGAATCAACCCAAATGTCCATCAGTGACAGATTGGATTAAGAAAATGTGGCACATATACACCATGGAATACTATGCAGCCATAAAAAAGGATGAGTTTGCGTCCTTTGTAGGGACATGGATGCAGCTGGAAACCATCATTCTTAGCAAACTATCACAAGAACAGAAAACCAAACAGCGCATGTTCTCACTCATAGGTGGGAACTGAACAATGAGATCACTTGGACTCAGGAAGGGGAACATCACACACCGGGGCCTATCATGGGGAGGGGGGAGGGGGGAGGGATTGCATTGGGAGTTATACCTGATGTAAATGACGAGTTGATGGGTGCAGCAGACCAACATGGCACAAGTATACATATGTAACAAACCTGCACGTTATGCACATGTACCCTACAACTTAAAGTATAATAATAATAAATAAATTTTAAAAAAAAAGAGTTCTGATGTTTATTGCATATATAATTATTAAATATTTTTGGTAAATTGAAAAAAAAAAGAATCACGGTACAATTAATATGTTAACTTATGGACATATTTTGAATTATTGCCACAAAATGCCAGAAAATAGGCCTAATCACCTTTGTAGAATTCTGGTGAGGGAACTGGGCCATCAGAGAAGCATAGATACTTTGGATCAGTCCAGTGTGCTCTGTTAAGGGAACCATTCTTCCTTCTAATTCATTTGGATTTGTTCAACAAAGTGCCCCATTCACAGGACATGTAGGAGGGGAAAAGAGACATGTATGAAAATAATAATAATAACAATAATAATAATACAACGTAGAAGATAATAAGTTTCCTAAAATATGAAGTGTCAGGGACATTCACACGTGGGAAATATGACATCAGTTTGGAGTAGAACATCAGGCAAAGCTCCATTCATCTCCAGACCACTCAGCTCTTTTCCCAAGCAGAGGAGCAGTTATTAGTGCACTGGGATAAATTAAACACTGACTTTTGATTGTATTATTACTATAAAAATATGTTAGTTATTCCTTTCAATGTATGATTTCCACAAATTCTTAAATGTAAGCTCATTACATCTTGGAGCCAAAGATTGCTCTGCGGGAGCATCTTCCCCATCAGGCAATGGAAATCAGTTTGGGGAGAAGAGACTGTTCTGTCTTATTCTATTTAGGCATGTGTTCTCTCAGTCACTTCTAGCCACATGGGTCTGCTACCTACCATGGTAGAGATTATTTAGGTCATTGGAGGAAAATTAGAGATAATCTCTGTTCCTCAGCAGGCTTTTGGGCAGCAAGTGAGGAAGTAACATAACGCAGTTCAAGAGCGGGCATGCCTGTGCGCATGCGCGCGCGCACACACACACACACACACACACACACACACACACACACACACAGCTGAATTGAATTGTCCGCTGTGAGGCTGGAGGTTTGGGGACTCTGTGCCCGCTAAGCTACTTTCTATTTCAAGTGCCTGTGTGTCTGAGGCTGGGTTTGAAGCCTCCAGCGTGTTTGGAGTTAATCCCCATTAGGTTGGACTCCGCCCCTTTCTCCCAAAGGTAAAGCAAGGTTTTGAGGCATCACTGCAAAGGGCAGCTAGTATTCCCATCCTTGTTTAACAAGCTGTGAGGAGAAGTTGTTTCTGAGATCTGAGCCTGAAGAGAGGGAACAAGTCAGTCAGCCTTCGTGGTCAGAAGGTAAATATGCAACTTGGGCCAAATGCAATTCAAACAGCTGGATAAGAAACTGCTTTGCTCTCCCCTTGCTCAGCCCCCCTTCTCCCTTTCCTTTCTCAGGTTTCCTGTCCTTTCATCTCAAAGCTCAGAGAAGCCGTTTTCTACCCAAGGGCAGCCTGGTGCTTTTTTATTTCTTCATAGTCCGTTGTTTGCACAGAGGCTACGATGAATCAGGGCTGGATTCCTATTTCATATTGACAAGATTTGAGGACCTAAGGGTTAAGTGCTAGTTGGTTTCCCCAGGGGAGTTGGTAACCTGAGGAGAGGAAGTGCCTGTTTCTGGGAGTGGAGAGAGTGATTTTGTTATGACCTGTCTATACAAGTAAAAATGGATCCGGTTTGCTAATGTGGTAGGTTGATCTAGATTTGCCTAAATCTGAGGGGTTATGCGACTGAAATGGGGTAATGAAGTTAAACTGAAATGCAAATATTGAGGCCTCTCAGGCTGGAAATAAAAGAATGCATCCATTCGGTAAATATTTATGAGTTCCTACTATGTGCGCCAAGGCATGACAATTTCCAAAAGAACCTGAGATACTTAAACTACAAATCCATTCTTGCAAAGAACACTCGGCCAAGTGGTTTCATTTTGTCGTGGGGAACTGAAAATAGAACGAAGCCTAGGGGTGAGGAAAAATCACCCAGGGAGTGGTTGTGGGGAGAGAAAGGGGAAAGGAGAGACGTTCTAATTCTTAGATGGCTTCAAATCTTTTCCATTACTTATGAGAGAATAGGGTCTCTTTTCTGGTAGAAAGGGAGAGATTGATACCTACTGTGGTGTTAGGTATAGTGCAGATGTTGTTTCACTTGAATTTTATGCTTAATCATTTCCATTTTATAAATGAAACCAAAACTCACAGATTTTAAGTGATCTTTTTATGGGCATATAGCCTGTAAGGGGCAGACTTCAGGACTCTGTCTCTGATCTGATTTCAAAATTGTGACTCTTCCACTAAAACAGTATTCCTCAATCATTAGTTCCCATTAGAATCAATTGGGGATTTTTAACAGTATGAATTCCCATAAATTCGAATTCAGTGAATCTAGGAGGGGGTGACATAGTCTGCATTTTGAACAAGCATTGAAAGTGATTCTAAATAAGCATTGAAAGTGATTCTGTTGAGAAACATTCTTGATATACCATGCTGCCTCTCAACTTCTCTGAAGTGATTGGAAAAGCAATCAGCCCATCTTCTTCCCATATAGGCCAGATTCACTCAATGGAAGTGGTCAGCTGTGGTGACATTTTATTTCCAGCTTATACAATGGGGTAGAGAGACTAATGGGCAACAATAACATGGCTGGAGTTTAGAACTTAACAGTGTCTTGCCAGGGATCTTGATAGGGGTAGTTTCTAACTAGCTGAGAGTGTGAGACAGAACTCGTAGCTAACCAGCTTATCACTGAAGATGATGGCACCTGTCTAGCCAGAATAAGAACTGAGATGAAGCTCTGTTATTGGCACCTCACTTTTAAAATCACAGGACAGATGGGGAGCTCAAGGAGCAGCGTCTTGGGGAGAGGGAAGAAGAGAGAAGCTGATATGAAATTTGGGGAGGTTATTCTAGTTCCTACCTTTTCAGTCTCAAACTCTGGAGAAAGGAAATAGCCCAGGACCTGATGTAGAGGTTCTTTTTCTGAGCTCACTTTGTCTCTGCATCGTCAAATATATTTATTTAGAGTTGATCATTTCAAAGTTATCAATTGCTCAGTTAGTCCTTTCTCTCCACTTAGTCTCTGGCTTCCTGCCTTTTAATGACTTACCAGCTTGTGAGCATTCCCACCTGTGGATGGAGAGATGCAAATAAACACATAAACTCACCCAACACAGTTTTACTAGTCTTTCTACCCCAAACTAAAAGAGGAGGGAAGGAAGAAGAAGGCCCAGAAAGAGGTTCAGCAAACATGAAATCTGAGGAATTTGAAATAAAAGACATAAGTCAAAAGAGAGATCTTCTTAGAGTCACCAAGGTAGAAATGGAAAATAAAGCCCTTTGAGTGAGTACATCGTGAGATGATTTCAGGCACAGGAGAACTCAGAGCACTTCTCATAATGGAGGTAGCCAGGGGAGAAGAAACCGCTGAGGGAGATAGGTAGCAGAACATGAGGAGAGAAATGTTGGGGGAGTAGCAGTATTTTTTTTTTAAAGCTTTGTCTGAAACAGACAGATCTAGCATGGTCAGGCTGCTCATATACCCAACTTGATATAAGGAGTCACATCAGTCCAACACGTTTCTCTGGAGCAGGACTCTATTTACCCACTGGAAACATATGCCTGCATATCTCGTTCATTTCCTAGGGAAGTCTCAACTCTGGGTAAGATGTATTTGTAACAGGATTGGCAGGAAGACAATGCACACTGTCTGGGGGCGTGAGGAGAAAGGCCTGTTCACATTCCTTTGCCAACACCAGTGCCAAGAAAGCTTCTCTTCACAGACCAGTCCTAAACCAGCAGTCTTGCAAGCATGTTTCTCTCAGCAGCTGTTAAGTCACTGACTCCCTTTCTTACCACTTCATGTTCTAGTCTTTAATTTGCTTACTGTTTTGCCTGTACCCTCTTACCCTGGGAAAGGCAGTGCTTTCCTTAACTCAGAAGTTGCACAACAAGCTCAACTGGGAACAAAAGGATTTGTGTCTTTTTCTGTGGGTACTGGGGAGGAGGTGATAGAGGAAGGAGTAGCTTTGTTTTTCTCCACCAAGAGAAATATAAAAGCAACGTTTCACTTTCACTGATACTTCATTGTAAGTGCCCATACATGAGCAGGTATACAAGAGAGTGAAAAAAAGAGTGAGAACAAATTATTAAAGGCTTGGCAATTGGACACCACAGGGAGAGGGAGAATGCTCATTATGGGGAAAAAGGCTAAAGATCTCATCTCCTGCTAGCAATCAAGTTGATGAAGGGCTCTCATCTGCAAGATGGTGGCTAGCTGTTCTCCATTCCCTCTGAGGACCCAACAAAAGGATCTGGCCTTAGGTTGCAACAAGCAAAGTTTATAAAGGCATGTGACAAATCATTTATTGACAGTGAGAGTTGTTAAGCTACTCAGAGATATTATAGATTCCCCTTTCCTAGAGTTCTTTAAAAGTAGTAGAGATAACCATTTGCCATGTGTGGGTTAGGTGGGTTTCCTGCATCATATAGGTTAAGGTGACTTCTACCCACGAGGCTGTGCTAGAATGGCTAGCATTCTCTCTAAAGATGAGCAAACATTAGGCTTTAGTAAGGATAGCAAATTCAGAACAGAACTCATGCTTTTATCCTATTTATTACAACTTTCTGGCAGCATTCACTGCATCTCATACAACCAATCTCGGAAACAGGCTTGTGACCCATCTAGCAGATTAAAAAATCCGAGGAATGAGGGATAATGTGACACCTAGAGAGAGAGGTTCAGCTGCAGTCCTATCAATGCCTGGTAACTCGACCACTCAGCAGGAGCATCAGGGTGAGTTCTTGGTTCCTGAAACCCAGTGTGGCTATTTGGCTGGAAATTCTAGGACAGGGAAACAAAGCTGTTACATACATGAAGTATACAACAGGAATTAAGATAGAATAAAATGTAGCATTGTTTGTGATTTCTAGTTATGTAAATATAAAGTGACTTAGCCGGTTTCTGGGAATGAACTTGGATTGCTTGGGAGGGTTGTCATGAAGGAGATTACTCCATTGCAGGTGGCATAACTAAAAGCATTTTCTAGAATACACTTCACTGTCCACCACATGTGAACATAAAGCAGTGTGTGTGAACAGACTACATGTGCCCTGCGGCTTCTCTATCCAGCCACAAGAGAAGTTGGGCTGAGACTCATATTGTGTTCAGAAACTATTAAGCAATTGGGTCTCTGAGATCTCTACCTTGACTCCATTCAAGTGAAGTCTATGATTTAGAAAGGTTTACATTTAAAGTATATAAACTTCATATCTTCAATGTTTAATTCCACGGTCACTTTTAACTTTATATTGTTTGAGTCCTGAAAAGAGAATATTAAAGAATTATCTGTGGCAGTGATTCTGAAACTGCTGTCCATGGATCGTGCTAGCCCATAACATCTCTAGTCCTAAATAGGGTGACCATTTCATCCAAGGTTGTTTGGGACTTTCCTGGTTTTATCACTGCAAATTCTACATCCCAGGAAACCTCTGAGTCCCAGGGAAACTGACATGGTTGGTCACCTTAGTCATACATGAAATAAAGGCTATGAATTTTCTGTAAAGTTGAAAGTACTTCATCTAAATTCTGAAGGATAATGAGTTTTTCTAAAGCTAAACATATTTAATTTAAATTGAATTTTGAGAATTTGCCTTCCTATGTCTTGGCTTCAAAAACGTTACTTTTAAACTGAAATCATGGTAACAGTAGTTGATAGTATTGTAGTTTAATTTAACAGCTTCATTTGTCACAGGTGAGGACAACCATATATTACAACCCCTCCCCTCATTTCTACTGTAGTCTCGGTACTACACAGAGATAGTCCGATCCTCTGCCTTAAGTTCTCTGCCCCTCCTACTGGTTGTTATATTGGGACTTTTGAAAAAATTTTATTTTTCCATAAGTTATTGGGGTACAGGTGATATTTGGTTAAATGAGTAAGTTCTTTAGTGGTGATTTGTGACATTTTGGTGTACCCATCACCCAAGCAGTAAACACTGCACCATATTTGTACTCTTTTATCTCTCACCTTCCGCCCAACTCCCCAAAGTCCATTGTGTCATTCTTATGCCTTTGCATCCTCATAGCTTAGCTCCCACATACCAGTGAGAAATATGATGTTTAGTTTTTCATTCCTGAGTTACATCACTTAGAATAATCGTCTCCAATCTCATCCAGGTCGCTGCAATAATGACTTCTTTTCCTCTAGGTAGATACCCAGTAGTGAGATTGCTGGATCAAATAGTAGTTCTACTTTTAGTTCTTTAGGGAATCTCCACACTGTTTTCCACAGTGTACTAGTGTACACCCACCATTGGTGTAGAAGTGTTCCCTGTTCACCACATCCATGTCAACATTTACTGTTTTTTGATTTTTTGATTATGGCCATTCTTGCAGGATAAGGTGGCATTGCATTGTGGTTTTGATTTGCATTTCCCTGATCATTAGTGGTGATGAGCATTTTTTTTTTCATATGTCTGTTGTCCATTTGTATATCCTTTTTTAAGAATTGTCTATTCATGTCTCTAGACAACTTTCTGATGGGATTGTTTGTTTTCTTTTTCTTACTGATTTGTTTGAGTTCATTGTAGATTCTGGATATTAGTCCTTTGTCAGATGTATAGATTGTGAAGATTTTCTCTCACTCTGGATTGTCTGCTTACTCTGCTGACCATTCCTTTTGCCATGCAAAAGCTTTTTAGTTTAATTAGGTCCCAGCTGTTTATCTTTGTTTTTATTGCCTTTGCTTTTGGGTTCTTGGTCATGAAATCCTTGCCTAAGCCAATGTCTAGAAGGGTTTTTTCAATGTTATCTTCTAGAATCTTTATAGTTTCAGGTCTTGGGTTTAAGTCCTTAATCCATCTTCAGTTGATTTTTGTATATGGTGAGAGATGAGGATCCAGTTTCATTCTCCTACATGTGGCTAGCCAAATTATTCCAGCGCCATTTGTTGAAAAGGGTGTCCTTTCCCCACTTTTTGTTTTTGTTTGCTTTCTCAATGACCATTTGGCTGTATTTGGGTTTTTCTGGGTTCTCTATTCTGTTCCATTGGTCTATGTGCCTATTTTTATACCAGTACCATGCTCTTTTGGTGACTGGCCTTATAGTATAGTTTGAAATCAGGTAGTATGATGCTTCCAGATTTGTTCTTTTTGCTTCATACTGGGACTTTTGATCTCCAGGTGATGATGTCCATGAGGGACATTTGGAGTTAGTTTTGACTGCAAGTGCTGAGATTGAAAGAAATCACGTTCTTGCCCTGACGGTGTTTGCACTATGTTTGGAGAATTTGGGTTTCCTTCTGTCTTCCCTGGAATTCTTTCCTGATTCTTCAACTTTTTTTTTTTTAATTCTCTATGGGAAATCATGGAGGCTTTTAATTGTAATACTTTTGGGGTAATACTGTAGGGGAAGCCTTCAGGTAAAAGAGAAGTGAGAAATTATGGCCTTGCCGTTGAATCACTGTACCCTTGGGTAGGTCACTTGTCTTTCTGAAACTCAATTTGCTCATTTGTAAATTTGGGATAATATCTTTCTTACTAACCTAAGAAGACTGTTGGGCAGAGGACATACAATAACGGATTTGGAAGGGATTGTGATGACGCAGCTAATAGCTGTTTGTCAGCTTGTTTCCTCTCCTCCTCTGGCCTGGGCTTCTTCATCAGGAAATGAGTCTGTAACGGAGGGCTGCTTGCACTTTTTGTAATCTTACAAACTCTAATATAACAAGCAGAGGCATTACCTCATTGCGGCCAACCATACCTGCTGTCTAACAGCAATTACTCAAAGCTAGTTCCACTTCTCCCCCTGTTGCCTTTCAATCCCTCATCACATCTTTCTCTCATTCCTCCCATTCTCAGCCACAAAGCCTAATTCCCAGGGGCCCAGCTCAGGGCACTTTCTTCCCAAGCCCTAACATTCCAGAGTAAGCACCTGCAATTTACGATCTCTGCTCCCTTCCTGCACAAAACACATAGCACAAAATACATATGTATCAAGAAGGGAATTGTGGTTGAGTAAAAAAAGAGCATTATATTAAGAATCAAATAACTGGGCTCTGATCTGGCCAGTGTACCTCACTAGCCCTTCACCCTTGAGTAAATCACTTCCTCTCCATATTCCCATCTGTAAAGTGATGGAGAGGGGGTAGTTTAACATTGCGTGGTAGAAAAGTACTGGCCTAGGCATGTGCAGATCAAGTTTCTGGTTCTGATGTTGCTGCTTGCTTACTCTGTGACTTGAAGAAAGTCACTTCCTCCTTTACTGGGCCAAATTCTCCCATATGTAAAACAAGAAGGTTGGATTAAATGATTCATTAAGTTCCCTACCCATCTGGAAATTGAATGATTCTATGAAATGGCTTTCACTAAACAAACGGGAATTGAACTGCCTGCTCTGTGTCAGGCACTGTTTGACGATGGTTGTGAAAGGGCTCATGACTGAGACCCTGAGACACTTAGTACCTCTGCTGCTTGTTCCTGTCAGTGTCTAAAATTAGGAATGTGGCAATGACCCCATACAGCCAGTTCCTGTACTTCCCCTGCTTTGGGTCCCCCAACCTCTTTCCCTGTCCTCTACACCACCACATATAACTTTAAGCAATGGTGGTGAATCATGGAGAAGTTTTTGAAACATATTCCACCATCTGCCTGCTGGAGACATTCACAGTCCTGTCATCAAGCTGCAGTGTGGTCTCTAGCCAGCCCAATAGAGAAACAGGCCAGAAAGCAATGGCAGATTAATGGAGTTGGGAGGAAAGTTGTTGATTTTTGACAGAGGGGTCTGTGAAAACCATTTGTGAGCTGAGCTGAGGAATTAGATCTGGAAAGACTCTCAGTGTCTTGATTACAAGATTACTTGTTCCAAAAAGGACCTTGAAAGGTCCTTACAGCTATATGTTCCTTCTGCAAGGTAGGGAGTGCCTGATCCTGATCTATTTCAGAATTTTGAGAAGCTTTTTGGATTATATCCAGCAAAGGACGAGGAAGCTTTTCTTAATAGCCAGTCCAGAGTTAACCTCTCCTGGTTGGAAAGTTGCCTCCCATTTCAATTGTGGGAAAAGTGACTGATCAGTGCTCTCTCAGTGACAAGCACAGGGTATGAGACTAGACACCCCTTATTTTATTCTATCCATTTTAACCTGGCTGATGCATCCCAGTTGAAAAGCCCACACTAACACACTGCTGGACATCTTACCAAAGTCAAATGGGAACAACCTGGAACTCCATGGCGAGGTCTCTTTCCCTCTTACCCCTTATAGTAGGGGCAGGTCCTGCTAAGTTGTCTTCCTTCTCCTTCACTCACTGAAAACAACTTTGTTCCTGATCCTCTTCAGATATTGCCTCCTTCCAAGCTACCAGGCCAGGAAGTCCATTCAGCTGGAAGCCGGGACAGCAGCCTTGTTTTCATTTAGTCTCCTTTCCTGCCACTTGTTCCACGATGTATGTCAAGAGTTAAAAGCTGTCTGATCCGGCTGTATTTGAGTTGGCAGAGCAGACCCTAATTCAGTTATCTGGTTCCTCCATTGCAGCCTAAAGACCATAGAACTCTAAATCAGGCAGAAGGAAGGGAAGGTGGGAAAAGTACTGAAAAGCAAAATCCCACAGGGATCCAAATGGTCCTCGAGAGAATAATCTTATCCAGAAGCAATGAACAAGTGGCACATAATTGAGCCCCAGGACTGGCCAACCAGATGAAAAACAGGCCAGTGGAGCCTACATGGTAACTTACTGCATTTGGTGCTGTGATCCAACTCATCTCCCCATCCCTGCAGAGAAACCTGTGACCATGAGGAGCAGCCTGACCATGGTGGGAACCCTCTGGGCCTTCCTGTCCCTTGTTACTGCCGTGACCAGTTCTACCAGTTACTTCCTACCTTACTGGCTCTTTGGATCCCAGCTGGGGAAGCCAGTGTCATTCAGTACATTCCGGAGGTGCAACTACCCTGTGCGGGGAGAGGGACACAGTCTGATCATGGTGGAAGAATGTGGGCGCTATGCCAGCTTCAATGCCATCCCAAGCCTGGCCTGGCAGATGTGCACGGTGGTGACAGGTGCCGGCTGTGCTCTGCTACTCCTGGTGGCACTAGCTGCTGTCCTGGGTTGCTGCATGGAGGAGCTCATCTCCAGAATGATGGGACGTTGCATGGGAGCAGCGCAATTTGTTGGAGGTAAGACTGTGCTTTTAGGATTGAGTGGGTTGGGTAGCTTTGGGGCAGGGAGGAATGGGGAGTGTAGCCTTATGGGGAAACCCATTCTCATCCCCTTCACTTTGTCCAACTCTAAGGCTATGAATGAAGTCTCCTTTAAAATTTTAGTCTAGGACTTCCCAAAGTGCAATCAATATCAGAGTTTTATTCACAGTAAATTTGGCTAGTAGGCAGAGTTGATATCTGTTGTTTACCCTCTATTTTTGTTACCTTCATCTGCCTGCAGGTAGCCCATTTAAAAACATTATCTATTAATATATCTGCCTTACAGAGGCAGCAACATACACTCTAGTATTACTGCTCCAATATAAATTTAATCTCTAGTAGTCCTGCTCTCTAATAGTTATCTCAGAGAACAGTGATCTGATAAACACATACACACAGGTACAAATTACTAACAGTTCTCATCAAAGAAATACACCTCTAATAGTGAAATGCTAGGTATGAGACAAACTGTAGATGACTACTTATTTGGAACACATCTAAGGCTAGCCCTGTCTGGCAACTATTAGCAGTCTACCCAGATTTCTTGTGACCTTGACCCACCTTACTTGTTATTCCTCTCATTCAGGCTCCCCCTAACTTTAGTGAAGGGAACCTGAGATACTGGCAGTGTGTGGACGGGCTAGAAAAAAACAAAATGCAAAAATGGGAGACTTCAGAAAGACGATGAGAGCTGTATAATTTGAATGTCTGAGAAGAAAAAACAAATTTAGAAAGACAGGAAAATATATATGTGAATATTTGACTATTTTGCAAAACCTAGATTAGGCACTGGGAAAAAGTGCTGGTAGAATCTACCGCTGAAGTTTGTTGTTACAGAGTTTTAGAATTATTATCCAATTCATTATCATTATTATCTCCATTAGCATGACAGTGTGGGTCACTAGGGCCAGGAAACTTGGATTTCACTTCTGTTTTTTTCACCAAGTTGCTGTGTGACCCTAGTGGGAAAATGACATGACCTTTCCTATGCTTCACTTCCTTTGAATTTGTCCCCTGGTGATATAGTCCAGATCTGATCTTTCTTTCTTCTGCCCAATGACTGCATTCAGGTGGCCTTGGAGTGACATGGCAGTGATGAGCTAAGACAGTGGTTCTCAATGGGGACTACTTTTGCATGCCCCTCCCCCTGGAAGACATTTGGTAATGTCTGGAGGCATTTGAAACTGTCACAACTTGGGGAGGGTTCTACTGACATCCAGTGGGTAAAGGTGAGGGATGCTGATGAACGTCTACAATGCACAAGACGAAGACAACACTCCCCCACAACCACAAAGAGGTATCCAGCCAAAATGTCAATAGTTCCAAGTTTGGGAAACCCTGGGCTAGGCTACCATGGTTTCCTGGCCTGATTATGAAAAGCATCAGACTCTTTTTGTAATACCAATTAAGGTGATGCTTTCTGGTTTCCTCTTTTCTCAGACTTTAAAAGTTTTAAATCTGAATTACCATTCTAGCCTCCTTCATTTCTGATTTTTCCCACCGTTTAGCCACTAATGGGTTTTTAGCCACATTGGAATGTATAATTAGGTTAGTTTCTTCCCTTTGAAAACTGTAATACTACACCAGTTGCTAAGGCTGATCTAAGCCAATTATCTTAGCCGGCTTTCGAAGCTCCATGGGTATTACAAATAGGTCTTAGGCTTACCTTTCACTTTTATTTTTAAACATGCTATAATTAACTCAGCAGTGCTATGAACACATTATTTCAGGAAGTGACACTTGGCTGATAGGGCAGAGGGGTCATCCTTGCAATTCGTATTCATAGCCCTGGAGCCCAGTTCCGTGCCTGGCACAAAGCAGATGTTCAGTAACTGTAGAAAGAATGAATGCATGGCTAAGGCAATATCTAGCATATGTTGGGATAAACTGAATGTGTGAGAGCTGGATTAGTTCACATCTTTTCCTCTTTTTCCAGGCTTCCATGCAGGGATGTTAGCACCCTGAGTTCTCATCTCTTCTGACAAAAGAGTGACAGTTTAGTTTCACTTGTATTTCTAAGAGTTTCCAGCAGAGTGAGGAGGGGCTGACTGTCAAGAATCAGAAAGCCTAGCAACAGCCTCCATCCGATTCCACACATTAAAGCAGCTCCCATACCCCCAGCTTGCTTCCTCTTTTGGGCTCAACTGAGACTTTCACAAAGCATTCGTAATTCTCCATATGATGTATTTCAGTTGATTTCACCTACTAGGTATAGAAACTCAAATGAAATTGTTGATGGGGGATGTGGGAAGGTAGTGGAGATCTGGATATTCACAGCTTGGGTGGGACAGAACTTTGAGTGGCAGGTATCATATAGAGGAAATAAAAACATGAGCATCATTTTAGTTTCACATGATTCTGCCATTCTATATCCACAAGAGCCTTGCTCATAGGAACATAGTCACAGTGTTCACATGTAGATGAGGGTCTTTAAAGCTCAAGAAGAAAATGCCATTTGGCAGTAATCCTACAAATCTTCAAGACCCTGGGTGTGCTACCAGGTTTATCCCTGGGCAGGGAATTGATATTGGGACAGATCGCTAGACATCCACAGCCTCCCCATCTGTAACACCAGTCAATTAAGAACCATTCCTGCCTCCTTTCTAGAGACTGGTGGCTCTCCAGGTTATATCAGATGTGAAAGAATGGTGAGGATTGCTTGGAGGAACTTACTAGAAGCCCCTTGGCATATGACTGTGACCTAAGGATCTTTGGACATCTTCGGCCTGACCCTCTGAGACAGGCTTTGCCAGTGGAAGGAAACCATGGCTGGGCAGCATTTTGGGCCCAATGGATAAAAGACAGTAGGGAAAGAGTTTGGGAGATTAAGTTCAAACTTGTGTAGCTGAGGAGAATTGATTTTGTTGCTTCAGGCCTGGCCGCTTCTCAGCAGCTAGTGCATTAACTGAAATACATTGGAGGAGGAGTCAATTTCTGTCAGGTCTGGTTTCTCTCTCCCAGACCCCAAACCACTGAAGAGATGGAGTATCCATTAAGAACTACCCCCTCCCCCACCTGACTCTTGTTCCCCCATTTGGCGGCTGCCCACAGAGATGAGTTGTGGGAAGTGGGAGAGACAGGAAGAAATAAAGAGCTGCTGGCCTGACTCATACTCAGCAAGGTGACCTGATGGGGCCCATGGGTCCCATTTGCTCCACCTGTAGCTGATCCATCTGGACAAGCCTCGGGTCCAGAGAGCCTTCCACTGGGACCTCCATGCCCTGTTCCAATCAATGAAGGAAACACCTGGCCAGGAGATTATTTCAACACTGGGGATGCTGAGATTTCCAAACAGCTGGCTCCCAGTCCCTGAGAACATGGCCATTATTCACATTCCCCTGTGTATACATATGCAAGATGCTTATGAGATCCTCTATCTTCAGTGAGAGCTAAACAAAGAACAAATAGGTGAGTAGTAAATATAAGGAACTTCTTGGCAGGAAAACAATGTAAGATCTTGGATCAGGTTACTCATGGGAGGCCAAAAATCTTTCTTGACCAAGGAGTGTATCAGAATCACCTGGGGTGCTTAAAAAATGTGAGCTTTCCAACTCTCTGGTCTTGTTTCCCATTTTGACATACACAACAACAGGTGTAAGGCTGCACATTTAGTGAAATCTCCCCAGTGACTTTGATGTGTATGTGTGTTCCCTTTCCCCAGCCCAAGGGAAGATCACTACCCTGGACATTATTTTTTGTTGTTAAGAGAACAGCATTCAACACACCAGTGCTTTTCCCCGTATAAGATCCTAACATTATATGCTTCAAACTGAATAAAAGTTGCCGTTGGAGGCATATCACTGAGAACCTGATTTCAGGAAGAGTGCCATGCTTCTAAAAATCATTATCATCTCTGGAAACCATTTTTTTTTTTTTTTCCGGAAAATCTTTCAAAGTTTCACCAGATATCATTTTATTTATCCTTACCATGCTGAGAAAGGATTATGAAAGTGATTTTCTGTTTGGGAAGTGGTATTCAGGGAAGTTAACCCACTAGCAAAGACTTATGTAGCAAATTGGAGCAGAGCTGAGAATATGGTCCAGGACTCCTGACTCTCAATCCTGTGCTTCATACACTGATGCTCTTGATTTTTTTTCTTTTCTCTGTTGGAAAAGAAATGCTATCACAGTGTTTTCCAGAGTGGTCCATGAACCACTTGGATTAAGAATTACCTGGGGTGCTTGTTATTACAGATTCCTTAGTCCTACAGACTGCACCAGGGCCTGCTAAAGTGCATAATATACAACCTCTCATGCTCATATGTTTTTGAAAATATGTTATAAAATATTTCAGATGTACTCACTAGTCTGTGTAAGAAATGGAATATTAGCAATATAGCTGAAGCCTCCTTTATACCCTGATCACATTCCCTTGTCCCCACTGAAAAGGTAACAACTGTCTGGGAGTTGTTACTTACTATTCACTATCATGATTCCAGGACACACTAAAATTTGAGAAACTCTGCTCAGCCTTGTTTAGGGTGTTGCTTCTTTCTGGAATTCCCTTTTCCTCTATCCCTCCCTGTAAATATCTACCTATCTCTCAAAGGCCAGGTCCAATGCAGCCCTTCTGTGAAGCCTTCCCTGATCTACTTTTGACATCTTTAGCAGGTATGAACTATCCTGTAACTCCAAGAGGAATATGGGGTAGAATGAATGGGGGAGGTAAGTGAAGGAACTCCCTAGGAAGGGAAAGCTGAGATATAGTTGAAAGTCAGGTTTGTAAATTTTCCTCTGGTTTGTGTTTGAGTCAAAATTGTTATAATAACAAATTAGCCCATACTAGGCTTCTGCTCAGGGCAGTAATTCCAAGCTACCCAATAATTATGTTTGGAAAGCAGGATTGGCAGCTATGCAAAGATAAAAGAATTGAGAACGAGAGCAGGAAGTTTAACAAATGCCCACCCAACAGTTACACTTGTGAATAGTGGAGGGGTGTGCAATGGGGGTTGGTAATACCCAACGAGGAGGTTATCCCTGCCAGAAGACAAAGATTAGGCATCTACCTATTTGAGAATGTGTAGTTGGGAGAGGATTATATAGCAGCTGGGATATAGGTAACTAGTAATGCTGGGAAGAGGGGAAAGTTGAGAGCAGCTGTGGTATGGCTGGAGGGAGGGTTCCAAGTTCTGTATCAGATTTTGCACTTGAGGGTATGTATTGGTGTCCCAGTTTCCACAAGGGCTGAAGCTGAGTAAAGTAACTCCAGCCCTCTTCTTGGTTAGCTCAGTAAATTCAAACCATGGCAACTATGTCAGGGAGAACATTTGGTATTTTTTTTTGACAGGGGATTCTTAGGGAGGGGAGCAGTTGAGGAAGGGAAACAAAATGGCAGCCTGTTGGACACCTGCCCACGTGTAGTAGGGGAGTAAAGACAGTAACACACTCTAAAGGCTTTCTTTTCCTTCCTAGAGGCACGTGAGATTAGAAAAGTTCCCAGCTAAGCATATGCAGTTGAAACAGACTTCTTCAAGGGGCATATGTGGTTGAAGCGGAAGTCAAACTGGGAGTTAGCAATGACACAGAAGAGAAGTGAGAGCCAGGGCTGCAGCTCATATGTGGCAGAGCTGGGATTTAAACAAGTTTTCTCTGCCACCAGAGCTTCTGCTTTTAACATTTTTAGTGGTGTTTTTCTTAAGTGTTGGTACCAGGACAAGATACCTCCACATTACAGGGTGCTTTTAAAATGCATATTCCTGGGCTGCAGTTACTGAATCGAATACCTGGGGCTCAAGTTCAAAAATCCACATTTTTAATGAACCTCCATTCTTTCAGAAGGTGGCAGGTACTGACACTTGTGAATGACTTCCCTGTTGCTACCTGAAGCACATCTTCACAACTCCAAATTAATGAGAACTGCTGGAGACAAATATAATTGAGAATGAATTACTCAGTGAATCCATTTTTATTTTTAATGTGTTCCCAGGGGCATCTTTCTCCAGCTATGATAAAATGTAATGGAATCAGCTGTCAGTTACAAGTCAAATATCTTCATGAAGTATGTTTACAACCTAATGTGCTCGCCTGCCTAAAAGGCAGGATGGAGGGCTGAGGAAGATGGCAGGGGTGGGAGGGCAAGTTGGGCAGAGCATGGAGCTACATGCACTAGAGCTGAACAAATGCTTTGCAGAGATTCCTGTTCTTTCAGCAGGTACCTCTGCAAAATTGCAAGATAACTCCAACCAGGCAGCTTTTGAATCAAGCCCTGTTCAGGTTTGGACTTTTTAGCTATTTGTTATGAGGTTAAAGGGTTGAAGAGGTGAGGAAGAAATTACCATGGAGAACACAGGTAGAAACTGGGAGAGGAGCCACAGGAAGAGTCAACTGCGTAAGAATAATAAATTTTTCTTGAGCACTTTCTATGTATGAGGCACTTTATGTATATTAATCTCATTAATTCTTGGAACAGCTCCATAAAATACAGTCAGCCCTCCATATCTGCAGGTTCTGCATCCACAGATTCAACCAACCATGACTCAAAAATATTTTTAAAAATCCAATAAGAATACAACTATTTACATACCATTTACATTGCACTAGGTATTATAAGTAATCTAGAGATGATTTAAAATATACAAGAAGATGTGCTAGGTTATATGCACACTACATCATTTTATATAAGGGATTTGAGCATTCGCAGGTTTTGGTATCTGCAGGGGTCCTGGAACCAATCCCCTGTGAATACCAAGGGACAAGTGTATTATTATTGCTCCCATTTTACAGATGAGGTGAATGAAGCACAGAGAAATTAAGTAAGTTGCCTAAACTCACACAGCTTCCAAGTGGCAGGGCTGGAATTTGAATTCAGGTCTAGTTCTGCATTCTGACTACAGAACCCATTGTTTTAAGCCACCATGTTGTGCTGTCACTCTCCATCTAATGCCTAGAAAATTCCTAGTGCCTGCTAGAAATATTGTTGCCAAGAGGTAATCATGCCTGGACACATGTCTCTAGAAGGACAGAGCCTTTAAGGGTTGATGATCTCTTTGATCAGTGAAAAAAGGCATTGCTAGTTACTGCTATGTGACCTTGGGTAAATCATTTTCCCTTTCTGTGTTTCAACATTCACATCTGTAACAAGGAGAGATTAGGGTAGGTTATGTCCAAAAGCCTTTTCCTTTCTAAGTTTTGGGTTTTTTTTTGTTTTTTTTTTCGGTGTCAGGTGTCTGGGATGATTTCCCAGCCACGACATTGGAGTCCCTTCAGAAGGGACTTTCCACTTGGGCAATGTGGGCAAAGGAAACTGTCTGTTATATAGCCTGTGCATACTCTGAAACAGATGCATTTATCAAGTACTTATTATCTACCATGTGCCAAGGACACAGAATTGAAGGTAAGTATGTCTCCCTCCTTCAAGGAATACACACTCTAGTGAGGGAGGCAGATGATAAACTTTTGTAAAGAATATATATTACAGACTATTTTAGTCACAGGAGTAAGCGCTGGGTGATATGGGAACAGAAAGAAGGAGCATGTAATTTAGCCTGGGGGTTGGGGATGGTGAGGGAAGACTTCCTGGAGAAGGAAATCCTTGACCTGAGCTCCTCAGTATGGTAAGATCTGAGGGGCAGGGGTCTGAGGAAGATGGAAGGTTCCCTCTACTGTGCCAAGAAAGGCACTTGGCCAGCTCTAGTTTCCGCTTGAGAAGGCAGAGTTCGTGCCAGTCCCAGGGATCTGAATGTGAAGGTTAGAAAATAGAGCTGGTGTTCTTTTATAAACTTGTGTTCTTTTCTTCCTAGTCTGTGTGGGAAAACTCAGTCTTTATTAAATTTTCCCTCAAAGGGTATATACTGGCAGCAGGAAAAGGCTTAGGTTTCATTTCTACTTTTGTCCTTAACCCAGTGTGCATACTCTGGACGACCTCTTCATATCCTAGGATTTCAGTTTATCTGTGGAAAAAACAGGGGGTGTTGTTGTATTACCACTGGATGAATTCCAGGGCCTAGAAAGGTCTTTGAGTGACCAGTTTCACTTCCTGTGATACCACGAGACAGATAAGAATGTGTTCTAATTTTAAGCATTCCACTGAAGAGAATTTCTAACCTTAATTGGTCATTGTTTTAGTTTCTAAAACCATTCTCACTGTCAGTAAATTCTCCATATTTTCTTATTTAAATCCTTCTTGCTATTTCTTAAGGTCCTTCTCTTCTTCTGCGGCCTCAATGAGTACTGAGAAAAGCTAGTTGCCATGGCGCAGCCAAGCTTGGAGGCTACTTTGAGATCTTCCTAAAGGATTCATCTGAAGGCAATATGGGTTCCTTAGAGTATATATGGCTTCTTCCTCAGTGAGAAAAGAGAAGTGAAGATGAAGCTGGCAGTCCCTGGAGCAGCCTGCTTTTCACTGTCCAGTTGAGCCCCAGAGCTCTGGAACCTGTAAATGTGCTATTCATTCACCATTAATCAAGCAACTGCTTTGTGACAGTTCTGTGCTATGTGTTACTTTCTGCATCCACATTCATGGCAGGTGTCCCTCCCATGATCATTAGTGTGGCACCCAAGTATGGTGAGATTGTAATTAGACTCTTGCTTGCAAGTAGCAGAAACTCACTTGAGTTTCCTCAGTGAAAAAGGAATTTATTAAAACATAAGGAAAGTAGAATTGGAAAGCCATCAGGAAGGCCGGGCTTCTCTTTTTTTCTAGCGGTTCCATTGACAGCATGGAGTTTTTCTCATGGTATGTCTGCTTCATGTCACTATTCTCCTCTATTCTCTCCCTCTACCAGTCAGTTTGCTCAGCTTATCCAGAATTGATACCCACTCATAACTTTGAATTGAACTTGGCTTTAGCTTGACACAGACTTGATTCTACCTTCTGGTGTTGTGGGGGTGTTTTCAACTTCTGCATTATCTGTTAACTAGCTCAGCATCTTTATGATTTTTTTTTCCCTCCATTTTTAAACAGACTAGTCAAGTGCAGTAGTGAGAAGGGGGAAAGAGTAGAACAATAAGTTCAATCTATAACTGACTGTGAACAATCAATTGAGACAACTCACTACCTTCAGACCAGTCATCTTTATGTTTCTCAATTAAAAATTCCAGAAACAAGAATCTAACCCAGGTCACCTCTTCATGCCAGGCTGCAATGTCACCCATCACTGACCAGCCAATGAATTTGTTTTAGTTGTCAGATGCCAATGCTTGATAAAATCCTCTGTGACCAGAGGCAGGGTAAAAGCCATAGGATATAAAATGTGAAAACGTATGCAGCAAGAAAAAGTTGTGAGCAACACAGTTGCCCTTAGAAGGCAGTGTTGGCAAGCAGATCCAGATTTGTATCTCTGGTTGGAAGAATAAGATTATCACCAAGGTACAACAGAATTTCCCTGTAATAACTAAATGACCTAAATAAAAGGGCTTTAATCCTTTTATTTAGGGTAAGGGTTCATGGTGGAAGGCATATGGAAACCAAAGAAGGAAGGACTGCTTGGTATAAAGCTGGAATAATTTATTAGGGGAGGAGTGTGGTTCCCTGCTCATCAGTCCAGCAGTTGACTCCAAGTTACAGAAATCATTACATGTTTTCAGCTAGTAGGGACCTACCTGATGTTTAGAAACAGCTGGATTTTGGAAAAGAGTAGCAGCCTTTACATTGTTATTCTCTGTGTATCAGACCAAAGCAAAAGAAGTTGGAAAAGCCAACCTGGCCTTGTAAGTCATTGACTAAAGTATTTTGACTGTAAAAAGTTTATTGGGTTGTCTCAGTTTTCAACATTTTTTAAATTTATGAGTTGTCCCCTCTGTTACCTATTACACCCCACTACCTGTGGCATGGCCAAAAAAAAAAAAAAATCCTGTTGAGTTGGAACTCTCATAGAAATTTAGGGTAAAGGGGGAAGTGTAAGCTCAATTGAGGAGGCAGAATTTGCGCTGAGCTAATCCAAAAGGAATGTTGGGGTGACAGAAGACGTTATATTTTTTTCTACCTGTGTGTATGCTTTCTTTCTAGGGCTGCTGATAAGCTCAGGCTGTGCCTTATACCCTTTAGGATGGAATAGCCCGGAGATAATGCAAACATGTGGGAATGTCTCCAATCAATTTCAGTTAGGTAAGGTGGCCTGGGCAGATGGCAGTGATGGTTCATGGGAAATCTGTTTTCCAAAGCGCTTTACCACTTGGAGGGGACTCTGTTAGTGGTACTTGCCTGAATCTCTCTCAACGTGTTAGCTTATGGGAAGTGGTGGCTTAACTCACAAGAGTTAGCTGTAAATTCCCCTTCTTTAACTATCTCTCCATACCATTTATGCACTTTTACCCAGAGACCTATGACCTGTTAGGGCAACCTTATCTTCAGAGGGATTTAAAATGCTTGGAGACTAACAATCTGCCATCTTCTGAATAAATCTTAGTTCCTACTAGTGTTTCCTTCTAGGCACAATTTTCCAAATGTAAATCAACAGTATTGCTTGTCAGTCTCCACTGAAGATGTAACACAACGTTATTTAGTTTACCTGACGCATGAGGAACCTATATAAATATTCAAAATTGTTTCTAACGGCAAGAGTTGTTAAATATTAGAGTAGGTGACAGAAGTAGCCCTGAACCATTCTCTGGTTGCCAATTTTCATTGAGAATGTCTCAGATTCACTATTGTGAGTTGGTAATAGATTAGATTCTAATTGGAAGATTTCAAAAATACTCCCCCACCTATCATGATGAAAGAGAATAGGAGAGGGAATGTCTAGGTTTCCTTGGGTATTCTCAATTGTACAGAAGGATTTGGGAACAACAAGGCCATCCAACCACTTATAGCTTGTGCTCCAATACTTCCCTTTCTCTCTGTTGCCTCAGATTGTTTTTTGAGTCTTGCTTGACTCATTTTTGAGAAAGTTTTTCACTATGCAAACATAACACGAGGGAAAGTGTAACTAGTGTGGACGCTCTAATGTCCGGTGTTCTTCACTCAGGGCAAGGCTGACTGGTAAATATAATATTTCTGACATAAAGGAGCGAATAAATACCTGGGGCAGGTGCTGAAGAAAGGGAAGCAAGCTACTAGTCCTGCTAGCTGAGGTAAAAGCTAAAGATTGAGTACATTTTTCCTAGTTGGTTGTGGGGACTGATTCTACTTTTTGAAAATGACAGTTTTGTTGATATATAATTCACATACTATAAAATGTACCCATTTAATGGGTATAATTAGTGGGTTTCAGTATAGTCACAATGTTGTCTAGCCATCACCACTATCCAATTCCAGAACTTTTTTTTTTTTTTTTTTTTTTTTTTGAGATGGAGTCTCACTCTGTCGCTCAGACTGGAGTGCAGTGGCCCAATCTCAGGTCACTACAACATCTGCCTCCCAGGTTCCAGCGATTCTCCTAACTCAGCCTCTCGAGTGGCTGGGACTACAGGCTCACGCCAGTATGCCCAACTAATTTTTGTATTTTTAGTAGAGACAGGGTGTGCAGCGGGGTTTCTGCCATGGCTCAAACTGCTGACCTCAGGTGATCCTCCTACCTTTGTCCCCCAAATTACTGAGATTACAGGAATGAGCCACCGCACCCTGCCCCAGAACATTTTTATCAGCCCAAAAAGAAACCTCTTATCCATTAGCAGTCAGTGCCTATTTCCCTTTGCTCCCAGCTGCTATAACCACTGTCAATATGGATTTACCTATTTTGGATATTTTATGTAAATGGAATCATATAATATGTGGTTTTTTGTGTCTGGCTTTTTCACTGAGCGAGAAGTTTTCAAGATGTATACATGTTGTAGCATGTGTCAGTACTTTATTTCTTTTCATGTCTGAATAATATTCCATGGTATAAATGTAACACATTTTATTTATCCATTTATCATTTGATGAATATTTGACTTGTTTCTACTTTTTGGCTATTATTATATAATGTTTCTATAAATATTTGTGTACACATTTTTGTGTGGACATATTTTCATTTCTTTTGGGTATATATCTCAAAATTGCTGAGTCACATATTAACGCTATGTTTAAGCCTTTTGAGGAACTGCCAGGCTTTCCAAAATGACTGCATCATTTTACATTCCCACCAACAATGTACAATGGTTTCAATTTTCTCAACATCTTCCTCAATACTTATTTTCCACTTTTTTGTTATAGCTGTCCTAGTGGGAGTAAAGTGCTCTCTTATTGTGGTTTTGATTTGCATTTCCCTGATGGCTGATGATTTCAAACATCTTTTCATGTACTTATTGGCTGTTTTTACATCTCCTTTGGAGAAATGTGCATTCAAAACATTTGCTTGGTTTCTTTCCTTCCCTTCCTTCCTTCCTTCCTTCCTTCCTTCCTTCCTTCCTTCCTTCCCTCCCTCCCTCCCTCCCTCTTTCTTTTCTTTCTTTCTTTCTTTCTTTCTTTCTTTCTTTCTTTCTTTCTTTCTTTCTTTCTTTCTTTCTTTCTTTCTTTCAAGATGGAGTAACACTTTGTCACCCAGGCTGGAGTGCAGTGGTGCGATCTCTGCTCACTGCCACCTCCAATTCCCAGGAGGAACTTTATTAGGTTGAAGAAGTTCCCTTCTATTCCTATTTTGCTGATTGTGTTCATAATGAAAGGGCGTTGGAGTTAATCAGATGCCTTTTCTTCATTTACTGAGATAATCATGCAATTTTTGTCTTTTATCCTTTCAATATGGTGCATTTCGTTGATTGATTTTCATATGTTAAACCAACCTTGCATTTCTTGGATAAATCACAGTTGGTCATGATGTATAATTTATTCTATACCTTGCTGGATTTACTTTTCTACCATTTTATTAAGGGTTTTTGCATGTATATTTATTAGGGATATTGACCTGTATATTTCTTTTCTTGTGATGTGTTTATTGACTTTTGGTATTAAGGTAATATTGGCTTTACAGAATGAATTGCTATGATTCTACTTTGATTAAGGTAAAATGCCAAAGTAAAAAGTTGGATATGTGATTTGCATGGAGATTACCAACTTTGTTTTCTGCCCTAATCACCACCTAAGGACCTAGTTCATAAATGGGTAGTTCTGGGCTGAGTGCAGTGGCTCATGCTTGTAATCCCAGCACTTTTGGAAGCTGAGGTGGGTAAATCACTTGAGCCCAGGAGTTCAAGACCAGCCTGGGAAACATGGTGAAACCCTCTCTTTACAAAAAGTAAAAATAATTAGCTGGGCATGGCAATGTTCACCTATAGTCCCAGTTACTTGGGAAGGGAGATACACAGAGCCAAAAAAGAAAAGACACAGTCCCTACCAAAGGAATAAGATTTTTACCCTGACATGGTTCAGAGAGATGAAGAAGGTAGGGAGGAGAATAGAGAACAGAGTAAGTAAAAAGGATTTACCACTCTAATACTCTGATAGGTTTTCTGCAGCCTCCTATATGAAGAAATCACATTCATGTCTTCAATCTATCTTTTCTTAGGTTTTCATTCAAGTTATCCTAAACTATCCACACTATTTTTCAGTCCTAATTTGAATGATCAAAGATACAATTTATATTAAGGCACTGATCTTGATGTCTGCATTGGATTAAAGATAGCCACAAATTTCTTGACAGTCTTCCCATAGAGAAACTGGGTCTATCTCCAATTCCTATTCTCCAAATCTTAAGTGACTTATAGCTGCTTTAAGTTAATCTAATTAAATCTAATTAGAGCATTAGACTTCATAGTCTAGTCAGCTTCATTATAGAAGATAAATAGAGTATGACAGAAGTGACGTCAAGCTTATTCTAGGCCTATGGTCTAAAGAACTTGCAGTTTCCATCTTGGTTTCTTGGAGCTCTGAGTCATCATGTAGAAAGTTTGACTATCCTGGAGAGACCACATGGGATTTCCAAGAGTTACTTAAAGACAGAAAAGTTCAGCTAGTGCAGCCATTCCTGCCAAGGCACTAGACATGTGAGTGAAGTTGTTCTGAACCCTCCATACCGGTTAACTGAATATCACTGAATAACATCAGTTAATACCATTTAAAGTAGAAGAATTGCCCACCTGAGCTCTGAACAAATTGTGATCCGCAGAACCACGAGATGTAATAAAATGGTTGGTTTTAAGCTGCTATGCTCTGAGGTAGTCTGTCATACAGCAATGGATAACCAGAAAGGTGCCAAACCATAAGTATATTTCAGAACGTTATTTTAAATAAAAATAATTCATGTATGTGACAAAATAAAACAATACATATATAAAGGTTTAAAACTTAAAATCAGTCTTTTTTCTGACCTCAATCCCATTCCCCAAAGTAACCATTAAGTTCCTTTTATATTCTCCAGAATTTTTAATAAATACAACACATTTTTTCCAACTGGGATCATATTATCTAGCTCTCTACCTATCTAGCTAGCTACACTGTTCTGCACTTTGGATTTTTCACTTATTCATGTCTCTTGAAAAGCTATCAATGTTTATAGATCTTCCTTCTATATTTTAGGTATGCCATATTTTTCCATTGTAGGGATAACATGCTCTGTGAGGGCATAGATTTTTGTCTGTGTTGTTTATTGCTATCTCCCCAGTGCCTGCTTAAAGAGTACCAAATAGTACTGAATATTTGTTGAATGATTGAATCATGATTATTAACCACTTCTTTATGGACATTTAGGTTGCTTCCAGTTTTTGGCTTTTCCAAAACATATTTCAGGGAACAACTTTATGTATATGTCTTAGCATACTAGTTTATCTGTAGGACAGATTTTTAGGAGTGGAATGATTGGGTTAATGGTTATTTTAAATTTTCAGAAGTCACTGGTGAATTAAATTCTCTCCAAAGAGACTGCACTAAGTTATTCTCCAACCTATAGTGTGAGTTTACCTGATGTCCCATAGCCTCCTCGGTTTTGTGGATTGTCAACATTTCAGTTTCTTCCACTCTGGTATCTTCTTTTAATCTGCATTTCAATAATTATGAAAAGGAGTAAATAACATTTCATTTTTATTGCTCATTTCAAATAATATATTCAACTCCAGCAACTTTAAAGTGTAACAGTGTCTATTTACAATTACAATTCTTTAAAAATCCTTAACTTTTATCCATTTATATTTAAGTCTACTTTGATTTCAGACCCTGATTAGAATGTTCCTGAGATTTGCCTTGGTGTATTTTAGCTTGGAGTCAAAGCCCTTTCTAGCAGCTCATCTCCAACTCCCAGGCAGGCTTGCTATTGAAGGACCTCCTGCTGCTTCTCTTGGAGAGAACAGTTTTTAGCATATGCCATCTTCCTTCAGCAAGGAAAAGAAATAGAAAGGGAGGGGGCAGAGGATGGGAGACCCACTTTATCCTTTCCATTCACTTATTCATAACTCTTTTTCTTTTTTCTGTGCATAGGATTGAGGAGAATAAAAACGATGTTAACAATAATTAATATGTTTTTGAGAATTTACTATATCCAATACATTATTTTACTTAAACATTGATGACAGGCAGAGAGGGAATAACTGAAGGAGCAAAATTCTTGACAAGGTGGTTTTTAAGTTACCCCAGGGCACAGAGCTTGTAATTGGCAGAACCAGGATTTAAAACCAGGCCTGGCAGTCTCCATTGCCCTAGCTCTCAACTATTACTTAGGTGCTGTGATCATTATGTAACAATAATTGCTATCATTTATTGAATGCTTGCATAGGCATCATATTAATTACATCTTAGAATTATTATGCAATACTTCAAATATTTTAAGAGATATGAAGTAATACCATGAACATCCATGTACGTATCACGGATTAAGCAGCTACTTAAAGTTATGTAGCTTGCCTAAGTTCACTCACTCAGCTGGTAGAGTGGCAGAGCTGGAATTTGAATTCCAGCTTAGAAAATAAAACCTTACCAATATGTTGGATCTCTGTGTATCCTGCCCCAATTACATCTCTGTGCCTCTTCAACAAGTAGTTACAAGAAGTAACTACAATCTTGTAGTTACAAGAAGTAACTACAATCTTGAATTTGGAGGTCTTAAAAATGTTATATGTACCATTATGGTGATTGTGCTATGAACATTAAATTCATTACCATATTGGTTTCTTAAAACAATTCTGTGAGGTTGATTTCATCTACTGATATTATCCTGAGAGGAAGAATAAAACTCTCATATCCCTGCACTGAGAGCACAAAGCCCTTGGTGCCAGTTTTAATGAGGCAGCTCCCTCCTTTATGCTACTTGGCATACTTAGCTATGTGTGGCATACAGAATCATAGAATGTCCAAGCAAAATAGATCTTAGCTATCATTTGGGTTTGGCTGGTTCTTTATTATCCTTTGTCTTCAATGTCACCACCTCAAAGTCCCCCACCATCATACTTTTCTATCAGAGCATCATTTTGGTGTCTTTTGTAGCACTAATCACAATCTATAATTATTAGATTTGCCTATTTGATTACCTGTGTTCCTTATTAGAATGTAAGCTTCATGTTGGCAGAGACCTTGTATGTCCTTTTTCACATTCAACAGAGGCTTATTGAGCAAATAAATCTAATCCCACCTCCTCAATGTAAAGACAAGAATCCTGAGACCTGGAAAAGGACTTGCCAAGATCACACACCTTAGGTTTTCTGAATCTCAGGCAGGCACTGTGCTATGAGGGAAGGAACTTCAGTGGTTATAAAAATGGTAGATATCCTCATGGTGTCTGATTAGTGTTGATAAAGGATATGAAGGAAGAGATAGGGTTTGGTGAGAGAATTCTAGAGGGGCATCTGACTTCAATTAGAGGAGGATTAAGGAAGTCCGCTTCAAGAGGGTAAGATTTAAGAAGAAACCTGAAAGGTGGGTAGGCTTAACCAAGTGAACTACGTGAAGAAGAGAGTTCCACACAAAGAGGTAGAATGCTATAAAGGCTCTAACGTGGGAAAGCACATGTTGCATTTGGGTACTACTCTAAGGCCAGTTTTACTGAATCAGAAGAGTGAGTAATGGGAAGAGTAATGGATGATCTCAGAGACATAGGCATTAGTCAGAATTTAAAGGACTTTGTATTTTATCCTAACTGCAATGAGAGACTATTGCAGGGCTTGAAGAAGAAAAGAGATAGGATATGATTTCTATTCTAGGAAGTTTCCTCTGGCAGTGTTATAGAGAATGGCTATGGGGATGGTGACAAGAGTGGAAGCAGGAGACCAGTCAGGAGGCTGAGCCATAGTCTAGGCAAAGACATGAGCATAGCAAAGGTGACTGTGGAGCTGGGGAAAGTAGGCTGTTTCAAAATATATTTTAAAGGTATAATCAATTGTACAGGTGGTAGATTTGATATGGGTATGGAAGAGATGTCCGGAAATGGGGAAGACTAGAGGAGAAGCAACTGTGGCTGGGATTGGGAAAAGAGAAGGAAACTCAGTTTTAGGTAGGTTTTGGAGATACCTGTGTGAGAAATCCAAGTGGAGATGTCAAGCAAGCAGTCTGGAGCTCAGTGAGGTATCTGACCTTGAGTTTAGAAATTGGAAGTTCTTAGTACATAAATGATGTTTAAAGTACTGGGAAAGAGGATTGTAATACTAACAGTGGTTATCACCTAGTGAATGTGACCTATGTGCCAGACAATGTTCCAAGTGTTTTATACGTATCATCTCATTTAATCTTCACGGCAACCAAGTGAAATAGATGCTGTCATTATCTTCATCTTGTCATGAGGATGAGAAGTTTACAGAAAGGTAAAGGGACTTATCCGAGATGAATTTAGCTATGGAGAAAGAGTTGAGTGAGAAGAGAAGAGAGCCCAGTCTTAGTAATGGGAAATTCTTCATATGTAAACATTGGGCAATCATAGCGAACTCCTATGTGGCACTCACTATACATCAAGAGCTCATTACATCTTTGCCACAATCTATAAGGAAGATATTATTAGCCTCATTTACAGAATGGGAAATTGAGGTTAAGAGAGGTTAAGTAACTTGCCTAAGGTCATTCAGCTGTGGAGTGGCAGACAGAAGTCCGATCTAAGCAACACCATCTAACAGAAGTTTCTGCAATGATGGAAATGCTCTCTGTGCTGCTGTCTAACGTGTTGCTAGTCACATGTTGTTGAACAATTATAATATGGCTAATGGGACTGAGGGACTGAATTATTACTTTTAATTTTATTAATGTCTAATTTTTTAAATTAATCTAATGTAATTTTATTAAGTGTAATAGACACAATGTGACTAGTGGCTACCATATTGCACAGCACGACTTGAGAGAGTCTGTGCTTTTAGTTGCTTCTCTGTACAGAAACTTACTAAGGAGACTCAGAGGAGTAGCCAGAGAAACATAAAAAACAAAATCAAGAATGTGGGGGCCACAGCAGCCAAGAGAAAAAGAGTATGTCAAAAAAGAAGATGTAATCAACTATGTTTAATACTGCTGCATTAAACTCGATGAGGACAGAGAAGTGACCATTGGAGTCAGTCAGACAAAGGTGATCTAGAAGAGAAGTTTTGGAGTTACAGATACTGGCAGTATTGTGAGATGAGGGAAATGAAGCCAATGTGTGTAGATAGTTCTTTCAAGCAATTTTGCTAAGAAGGAGAGCAGAGAAAGTAAGCAGTAGCTGGAGGAGAATGCGGGATGAAGAAAGGCCTTTTCTAAGATGACCAAATGCTTGGATGCTGATGGGAATGATCCTGTAGTGGAGAGAGAATGATGCAAAAAAGAACAGTCTCTGAGAAACTGAGGGTGCAATGAGTAGGATACTTTTTTATTGTATTATAAAGAAATCTAAGTAAGAGCCCTGAACAGAGATTTCAAGTGATTTCTTGATATACTTATTTCAACTTCGACGAGATTTTCAAAATCCTCTTAAATCCACCACACTACTAGAGAATTCTTTCGTATTCAATGGCATATAGACAGGGGACACCCAAATAGGTCCCGCTGAAAACTTAGAGAAGCTATATACTTCTTTTTTTTCTTCACAAAAAACTAGATGTTTATTTGTTCCACACATGAAAAAAGGGATGTGAGAAGTCATGTTCAGCAACATAAAAGGTCTCCCTGATTACTCTGCACAATGAGAATAAAAGGATTCATGGATACACATATTATGACAAAATTTCAGAACATTAAAGATAAACAGAATGCCTTAAAAACTCGTAGAGAAGAAAAAAGTTATAAAAGACAAAATACATATAAAAATCAAAATCCTTCTGGCATAATATATTTTATCAAAGTCAATGAATGCTGGATGAAAAAGGTACAATGCTTTTAAAATTTTATACCCAGAAAAAGTGTCATTCAAGTAAAATAAAATAATGAAGATTTTCAACATGGAAGGCCATATAACATTTATTTCTCATGCATTTTTCATAAGGGAATACTGGAAGATACATTACAGTCAAAAGAGAGAATAAATCCCAAAAGAGGAAGGCAAGTAATCCAAGAAACCATAACTACAAGTCTGCAAATTTTTGAAGAATGCATGAATGACTCCTCTGTAACATATTAGAAGGCAATTGTTCCCAATTGGAGGAGGTTTATGGCCTTCAGTGAAAAGGTTGATAAGGAAAAGGGAGTCTTGAAGAAGGAGAAATTCTGACTGAAAGGTTAGGATAATTTGTGAATAGGAAAATGTCAGATGACAGATAAAAAGAATATTAGAAATGCCCAGATAAACAAACATGCAATAAACATATATAAGAAAGTCATGGTCCAAATATAAAGCAAATGAAAAAGAAGTATACTTTAAAATAATTGAGAACTAAAGTAAGAATATATTTTAATTTTAAATATGGGTTCATTTATATTAAATTAGCTCAAGAAAATAACACTGTACATGTAACAAGTGAGAAGTATCTTAGTAGAGAACTTGGTCCCTTATTGAACAATATTTACTACTTCCTATTATTGAAAGCACTATTTATTGGTAATAGAGTCAATCTATTGTCAAGGTATGGGAGACTACATTGTGATTATAAGATAAAAATAATATGTTTCAACTTATACCTTCTATACCTAACACAGAGTCCACAATAAATGTCCTCATTAATATTTGAAGAATAAATAAATACATAAATTTCTTTTTTAATGTTGCAATTTTTATTTTACAGATGAAAAAGGTGGAAGATAAAATAATTTAAGAAGTCCTATTTTGTCTAACTTAGGGGAAAAGAGAACACAGTTTTGTGAGTTTTTTAAATATAATATATACTTTAAGTTCTAGTCTATTAAGGTAGAAGTCAAACTATTCCTATGTTAAAGTTTTAGTTTAATCAAAATGAAATGATCAGGAAACAGATTATTTTTAGCTGATTCTTATACAGTTATTTTCCTTTACTCTTTAGTTCTGAGGAAGAGGACATAAAAATCTTGAATTTTACTCCTGTTGCTCAGTGACAATGTTCAGAGAAATGTGGCATTTTAACCATCATTTTGGTAAACTTGGTTATTTTTGTATGGCCATCTGTCCCTAAACTACATTATTAAAGATATTCTTTTTTAAAAATTATACTTTAGGTTTTGGAATACATGTGCAGAACATGCAGGTTTGTTACATAGGTATACACCTGCCATGGTGGTTTGCTGCACCCATCAACCATTCATCTACATTAGGCGTTTCTCCTAATGCTATCCCTCCCCTAGTCCCCCACCCCCCAACAGGCCCCAGTGTGTGATGTTCCCCTCACTGTGTCCATGTGTTCTCATTGTTCAACTAGCACTTATGAGTGAGAACATGCGGTGTTTGGTTTTCTGTTCCTCTGTTAGTTGGCTGAAAATGATGGTTTCCAGTTTCATCCATGTCCCTGCAAAGAACATGAACTCATCCTTTTTTATGGATGCATAATGTTCCATGGTGTATATGTGCCACATTTTCTTTATCCAGTCTATCATTGGTGGGCATTTGCATTGGTTCCTAGTCTTTGCTATTGTGAATAGTGCTGCAATAAACATATGTGTGCCTATGTCTTTATAGTAGAATGATTTATAATCCTCTGGGCATATACCCAGTAATGGGATTGCTGAGTCAAATGGTATTTCTGTTTCTAGATTCTTGAGGAATCGCCAAACTGTCTTCCACAATGGTTGAACTAATTTACCCTCACACCAACAGTGTAAAAGTGTTCCTATTTCTCCATATCCTCTCCAGCATCTCTTTTTTCCTGACTTTTTAATAATCACCATTCTAACTGGCGTGAGATGGTATCTCATTGTGGTTTTGATTTGCATTTCTCTAATGACCAGTGATGAAGAGCTTTTTTTCATATGTTAGTTGACCGCACAAATGTCCTCTTTTGAGAAGTGTCTGTTCATATCCTTTGCCCCCTTTTGATGGGGTTGTTTTTTTCTTGTAAATTTGTTTGAGTTCCTTGTAGATTCTGGATATTAGTCCTTTGTCAGATGTATAGATTGCAAAAATTTTATCCCATTCTGTAGAGTGCCTGTTCACTCTGATGATAGTTTCTCTTGCTGTTCAGAAGCTCTTTAGTTTAATTCGATCCCATTTGTCAATTTTGGCTTTTGTTGCCATTGCTTTTGTTGCCATTGCTTTTGTTGTTTTAGTCATGAAGTCTTTGCTCATGCCTATGTCCTGAATGGTATTGCCTCGGTTTTCTTCTAGGGTTTTTATGGTTTTAGGTCTCTAATGAGACAGAGCTGCTTTTAAGTAAGCTTATAAAACTGTCGTGTTATAAATAGCACTTAGTTCTAGGGTCATGTCTGTATCGTCCACCAGTGGATCACATTCACAACATGTTTTCATGAACATAATATAATAAGACCCCAAAAAACTCAAGCATAACTGATGGTAATATGCCATTTTTATAATGAGGAAAACCTGAGATGGAGAGCTAAAGTGATTTGTATAAGGTCACACAGCAAACTAAAGGCAGAATAATGAATGGAACCTATCTTCTAACTCACTGCCTGTGTGCTACAATGACTTTTTTCCTCTCCATTGGTGAGGGTATGTCTTGAGTCATTTGAGAATTTGTTTTCTTTAGGATACACTTCAGCTCTATTGTTTTCAGAAACAAATGTCTGAAACATCATGGAAAGTACTAGTGTTGCATCCTGTATCCCCACCTCAACCCCTATCCCCACCCCCAGCCCCCTTCAATCTTTTAGTATAATCAGATTAAACATAAATAAGGAAGTGGCTGGACCTGATGGGATTTTGAAAGAGATCCCAATTGGAATGGATATATATGAGAAATTCTTAAATGCCTCTAGATTTGATTTGCACTAATAAAGGAACCTAAATGGTCCTGCTAAACTCAATCAAATAAGAAATATCTACAAAAATTGTTGTGTTCCACATGTTCTAAGAGTATATACAGTTTATCTGGGGCCTCTCTCTGGTCTTCTGGGGTATGTGTTTGGGGGATAGGGAGGATGAATGATTGGATGGGGTTTGGGGAAGATACAGCCTTGAAAACAAAAGCGTACAATTGCAAAAAGAATATACCAGCCCCAACCCCGCAAACCAGGAAAGTTTGACCTCCTTCCTTCCACCGCCTCTTTTGTTTCCAGGTTCTTCTCTTGTGTCTTCTAGTCCATCTTCCAGGTCTCTTGCTGTCCTGAGACTCCCTTGGTGCTCACTGTACCCCCGCTGGAAAATTATGTACCTGACCCTGTCCCACCAGTCTTCAGTTGAACGGTTTAGGAAATTGATTCCTTTTCTTCTTTTCTTCACTTAAAGAAGAAACTAACAGCCAAATATTTAAAACAGAAAATGAACAAACATTAACCAGAACTTACACTGAAACTTAAACTGAGAGGGACCTTGAGATCAGTCAGTGGGGCAAATAAGAGCAGGTGACTTTCTCAAGGCCCCACAACTAGTGACCTAGGACTCCCACATATACGGTAGATGCTGCTTAATGGCAACCCAGTATCTGTTTCTTGAATGAATCACCCATTCAACAAGAGGGAGAAAATAGGTAAAGGCTCCTTGCAACAGCCCTGTCAAATGCAATGCCTTTCATATGCCTTAATTTTATTAAATAAATGAAAAAAAATTAAGTTGAGAAAAATGCTTTGCTGGTTGTTAATTGAATTCCAGCCATCAAATGAAGATTTTATGGACTTGATGCCACACAGATGAATTCTTGAGAAGTCCGATTCTAAATTGATGCTATTCTTCACCAAGCATCTAATTGAAAGGGAGGGTTGGGCATAGATTGCCTAGTTGTAAGACTGGGCTTTTGCATAGGTACATTCTTAGCTCTGTGACCTTGGGCAAATTATTCAGCATTTGTGAGTTTGTTACTACCTCATGGATTGTTATGAGGATTAGATGAGATAATGCATGCAATACACTCAGTATAGTATTTGGTATATAGTAACCAGTCAATAGTTGATATCTGATATCATCATTATCATCATCATCATCATCATCATCATCATCCCGATACCAGTTGTTAAAATAAAAATGTTCCCAGTACTTTAGTTTCCAGAAAAAGAACCTATTACAGCAAGGAGTCAGTATATGCAGCATGAAGGATAAATGCACAGGTTAATAGTAGAATGACCTGGGTTTAATGAGAAGAATAAGTGAAGTATAGACACACACAAAGCACAACAGGCTGCATTATATGTAACTTGCTATTAGTAGCAGCCCAGTTCTCAAGAGCCTTTTTGGAGGGGATGCCTCAGACTTGGCGTCTGGGAGGGAAGGAGGGACTCCCTCCAACACACACTTGGCAAAGGCCTGCAGTAGAGGCTACCCAAAAGCCATGTGTGTGCTCCCTGTGTTTCCTCTCCTGGAGGTTCATTTCCTTTGCTCTCCCATCATTTCCGCTCATTCTTGCCAGTTCAAAGCCTTTTATGGTGACTTGGGGTTTGACCTTTGTGGGTTCAGTTTCCAGGCATTTCCTGTTACCTTTTCTTTCTGTCAGTTTCCTTCTTTATGGACAGTTTGTTTTCTTGTGCTCACCAGAGCACAAAGAAGCAGGCGAATACATTTCTGTGCCCATAGGGGGGCATCAAAGTGTGATAGAAACAACCATGGCCAGGGTATCAGGGCACCTGGGTTTTGATCTTCTTAAGCTTGCTTGGGCATGTCCCTTTGGCACTCTGAGCCTTAGTTTCCTTGTTTCCACATAGAGAGCATTAGACTAGATCAATAAGTACTCAGAGGTCCCAGATACATGCCTAGCTCCCTGTGTTGTGATATGCCTACTTTTATGGTGAGGTCTTTGATCTAATTTCATGTCTACCTATTTGTTTTTAAATAACAGAAGAGCAGATATCAGGTCCTCTTAATGTGTACACACACACACACAGGAGAAATATATGTTAATTTGCTTGACTATAGTAATCATTTCACTATAAAAACATATTGTATATGTTTAAAATGTACAATAAAAACTAAAGCAATCTACTTAAGGCATCCCTTCTAGAGGAAAGAAGCTTTTTAGTAATACCCACCCCATCAAGATTAGGTTATAGAGGAAAAGAAAAGAAAAGAAAGTAATACCCACCCATGGAAGCAGGGGCCAGAGATTGGCCAAAGGAATTGTCCAAAGCAACTCATCTATAGAAGGCCATCCGCCCCTCACAATTTTCCTGCAGCATCAGCTAGAATGCCCTGGCAGGCAGTCCTTGAAAATCCATGGCTTAGGTGTTGCTTAAGATTTTTTAGTTGCCCGTCTAGCCCACACATAGAGGGGTATCCAGCCAGAGAAGCAGCTGTGTTGGGCTGGAGCAGGCAGCGGGGAATCAGTCAGTTAAAAGGCAACTTAAGCAGCTGCTCTGTGAGGTAGGTAGTATCGCTTCTGTTTTACTCATGGGGAGCTGAAACTCAAAAAGGTTTGATGACTTGCCCCAGAGGTTAAGTTTGTGACAGGATGTGATTTCAACTGCACATCCGTAGTGCTTGGCATGCTAAGTGTTGCACTGAATGGAATGAACAAATTGTAGGGTGGCTCTGTTTCTATCTGACTGTATGACCATAGATAAGTAATTTCACTTCTTTAAACCTGTTTCCCCATGACTAAAGTGAGGATGATATTACCTACTGATATGGTTTGACTATGTGTCCCCATCAAAATCTCACCTTGAATTGTAATAATTCCCACATGTCTAGGGCAGGACCAGGTGGAGATAAATGAATCATGGGGGAAGTTTTCCCCATACTGTTCTCATGATAATAAGTGAGTCTCACAAGATCTGATGGTTTTATAAGCATCTGGCATTTCCTCTGCTTGCACTCATTCTCTCTCCTGCTGCTCTGTGAAGAGGTACCTTCTGGCATGATGATAAGTTTCCTGAGGCCTCCCCAGCCATGTGGAACTGTGAATCAATTAAACCTCTTAAACCTCTTTCTTTTCTTTTTTTTTTTGAGATGGAGTCTCACTCTGCAGCCCAGGCTGGAGTGCAGTGGCACGATCTCGGCTCACTGCAGCCTCTGCCTCCCAGGCTCAAGCAATTCTTCTGCCTCAGCCTCCTGAGTAGCTGGGATTACGGGCGTGCGCCACCACGCCTGGCTAATTTTTGTATTTTTAGTACAGACAGGGTTTCACCATGTTGGTCAGGCTAGTCTCGAACTCCTGACCTTGTGATCCACCCACCTCGGCCTCCCAAAGTGCTGGGATCAGGTGTGAGCCACTGTGCCCGGCTTTTTTTTTTTTTTTTTTTTTTGTAAATTACCCAGTCTCAGGTATTTCTTCATAGCAGCATGAGAATGGACTAATACACCTACCTTCAAAAATTGTTTTGGCCATAACATGACAAAATGCACATAAATGTGCTTTATGAAAATAATGCTCTATAGGTACAAGGCATAACAGATTAGAAAGCTAATTTACCATTAGATTTTCTTACTGATCATCTTCTATTAAAAATAGTGAGGTGCTTAAAGTAATGAGACTCTATACATCCCATGGGCCACTAAGCTACTTTCATTTTGAACAGAAAAATAATGACGGTGCTTATAAACATTTCTATCTTTTCTGACATAGTCTGCATGAGAATGGGGTGCTCACCACTGGAGTAGTTGGTGACTAAGGTGACTTCCAGCTGGATGACTCCAGAGGAAAACAAGGCTGTTACAATAGCCTGAAGGGCAGGTCTTCTGCTTCACTTGGCCTTATTTTCATATTGCCTTGCAGAGGGCCTAGTAGGCTCAACGACTGGAAAAATGAATGCAGAATTGTGAGCCAGTTGTCTATGCATCAGATGACCACACGATGGCAGTAAAGTCAGGCGAATTCATTCTCTGCAGCTTTCTCAGTCCTGCCTCTGATCCTTAGCTCAGAGAATGTGAATCACACTTTATCCTTGCTTCTGTTTCTTCCGGTTAATGTCTGGGCAACATGGTGAAGCCCCGTCTCAACAAAAAAATATGTTTTTAAAAAAATATTTTTCACCATGTTGCCCAGGCTGGTCTCGAATTCCTGGACTCATGTAAGCTGCCCACTTCGGCCTCCTAAAGTGCTGGGATTACAGGCTTGAGCCACTTGGCTTGACATTAACTGATAGTATTACTATTGTTACTAGTATAGGTTGGACAATATAGAAGGTTTTTTAATAAAGTGAAATGGGTTTCAAAGGCAGGAACCAGGAGGAAAACTAGGGACAACTGTAATCCTAGGAGCAATTCCCTGGCGAGGCTAGAGTTACAGGGGTGAAAATATATGTTATATCTGGGTTCTATGTCATATGACTTTTTCAGATCTTTGTCACCAAGCCACACCCTGGTGAACTGTGAGAAATTATGAGGAGACAAATGTATCTTTCAAGTGAAAGCCGCTAGCACTGCATCAAGCACAAGTATAGGTTTCCTATAAATGTTGATTCCTCTTGCTTTAGACTGATGTGGACTAATGATATGGTCATATCCAATGGTTCCCCATGGAGCTGTGTATCAGAATCATCTGGACTTTCTCCCCAGACATACTAATTTTGTAGAGCTGGAGTGAGGCCTAGGAATCTGTAGTTTACTACTCTCTCAGATGCTTTTGGGAACTTGTTGGACCAGTTGGGAGCACGTTTAGCTGAGATGAAGAGGATCTAGAAGTATTAATTATTCTAGGCCTGGTGCTAAGTGTTTTGCATGTGTCATCTTTTTGACCTTCGTAGCTGCTCTGTGAGATAGGTGGTATCACTTCCATTTTACTCTTGGAGAAGCTGAAACACAGAAAGGATAAGTGGCTTGCCTCAGAGGTTCATTTTGTGCAAGGACATGATTTCCAGCCCAGTTCCCTGTAACTCTCATCCCAGACTCTTCTCCCTGTATCACACTGACTTCCTGAGCACACACAGACCTGGGCTCAGTCTCTATATTCTCTAAGTGGGGACCTTGGTCAGACACTTTATCTGACTGTTCGATTCTTTCCTCTATAATAATTCCTGCCTCTGGCTGGGACTTGAAGAATGAATAAAACAAATGAAAAATAAATAAATGAGATAATGGATTACAAAATACCTTAAAAATGATACAGGGCTAAACTCATATTGGGTGGTATTTGTAGCATTTGTCATTACCCAGGAACCTTGGACCTGGAAAAGTCTCTATGGTGTTTATCCTTTGGCTGATAAAGCATGGATGGAAATAGCTAATGTTCAAAGCTGACATTGCTGGTATGGGGCTAATTTGATGGCTAGAATGAGGGAACATGCACTTCTGAGTCCTGAGGTAAGTCAGCTCACTGCGTCTGGCTTTCTAGCATTCTTGAATATTTGAGGATTAGGTCAAAACTTAGTAACAGTCACTCAGTAAGCATATTCTGGACATTCACTGTATTCAAGATGCTGAATAAGGCATTGTAAAAACTACAAAGAATTTAAGGATATAGTCTTCAACAAGCCTGTAGTTTATTTGAGGAGACATGATCCATACACACACACACACAGATGGAATCTAACAAAAGCAGCCATAATGATGTCAATCACAAATGTGTAGTGTCGTCAGGAGTAAATTACTGTTGTTATGCTAAGGCACACAATAAGAACTCTAGAATCTATCTTCCTTCTCTTTATGTAAGTTCTCATCTAGATTACTGAAAATAGCCCCTGACTCTCTCTCTCCCTGTTCCACAAAGGTACTGCACATTAACCCCTTTATCTATCTCCCATTTGGCGGACAAACTGACATTTCTAAAATGCAAATCTGATGTCCTTGTCCTTCTTTAGTAGTGGCTCCCCATTGCCTTCAGGATGAAGTCCGGATTCTTTAGCAAGGCCTACAGGGACTCTCACTATCACTTCCATCATGACCCTATCTTCTTCTCTTGCCCAGCCACCTCGAAAATACCATGTTCCTCCACCCCTTTGCAACTTTGCATGTGCTACTCCGTTTGCTAGGAATGCCCTTCTTTTCTTCCTTACCTAGCTAACTCTTATTTTTCCCTGAAAACTCCCCAGCTCCTTTCAATTGGATTTGATATCTCTCACCTATATCCTTGTAGCAGTCCATATCGGAGCACTTGTCACACTAATAGTCTATTTTCTTGTCCCATTTCTGCTTCTGACTCCCTTTCACTCATCTAGTTTGTTGATCTTACCTATGAGAAAACAATACGTTTACAGAGCTTACTATAGTGACTGGCATATAGAAGCATTTAACCAATATTAGCTATTACTATTCCAGTAACTGCCTTATTGAGCTGAGAAAGTTTAAGTGGAAGCAAGCAGAGGGCTACTGAGCAGATATTAGGGGAGAGGAACCAATTTCCTAGAGGCTAAGTGTCCTCAAGAGCTAGCGCTGAATCAAATGCATCCAATATTTGGTCAGATGGGTTTTAACCCGTCTCCTTGAGGAGAGCGCCCAAAGCTCTTCTGAGAAGCTGCTCCAGGTGTAGCTGACAGGCTATATAAAACGCAACACGGGGTGACACAGAAGTGTTTTTCAGAGGCAGCTAAAGGTAAATCTGGAGAGAAACCTAGAAGCACAATTTAACTTGGCCTGAGACATGGTAGATGAGCAGAGTAGCTAAAACTCAGGACAGCTATATGAAAAGTGATATAAATAAGCAATACAGGTTGGCAAAACATGAGGAAAGGTCGGAAGCTAATGCTCAATAGTTGTGAGGAAGATTTTAATCGAAGGACTCAATTTGTTTGGCAGAAGTGTGTGAGAGAGAAAAGAAAAATCAGCCAAATCAGGGCATTTCTGTCATCATGAGGGCTTGGCTCTTCTTTGAGTACTCGCATGGACTTTCTAGCAAGTGCTCTGGTCTTCCCTTACCCTTTGGAACATTGGTTTGAACCGCAATGAAGTTGAAAACCCAGAATGTCCTACCCCTCCAGCAGACCTGACTGGACCAAAAAGTCAGTGGCTACTCACAATAGCATATTTACCTGAACAACTGAAGTTTTCAGTGGGTTTTTTTATTATTATTATTATTCTCTGGCAAAGGAGCCTGGCAGGCTTCTGGAATCTTCAGTAGGTTCTGGGCCTCCAATCTGGGCTGCTGTTGACACTCACGCCCAGCTTGGAGAGTGAGAAGAGAGATGTTCTCATAGCTTTGGCTGTCTTTTTGCTGGGGGCCGTGGTGGGGGTGGTAGGATGTTTGGCAATTGCTCTTGAATTCGTTGGCTTTGCTTTATCTTTGTGGATTATTCATCTGTGTTTGCTGAACCTAGCAGAGAAAGTTCTCTGCTCATTTAGCCTGGCTGCATTAAAAATGTTTTTATGTTGCTACCTATAAAGACCCTAAAGTCAACAGTATGTTTCTGAACAGATGCGACCACCAGCTCTTGCTAACATGAAATTCAAGTCCTCATGGCAAAAATATGTTGAGTCAGTGAATAGCAACCACCACTTCCTCCCTTACCCTACCATGTGTACCAAATGGTAGTTTGGGAGACGGATTGTTACCTGGTTTCATGACTTTAGATGGTGCCACAGTGTTGAGAAGAACAGCTGGCTTTCCTGAACTGAGTTTGCTTTGGAAAAAATAATACCTTCAATAGGAAGAGGTCTGTAAAAGCTTAACCTTCCCCAGCCATCAGTCTCCATGTGCCATGATCCCTATCTCTAGTGTTCTAATCTTCCACCCGCCCCATTGATTCTCCTGTGGTCTCTTTCTCTTCTTTGATTTCTCTCTATTCCTTCGCCTCACTCCCTACTCTATCAAATTCCAAAGGATTCCTAGGCGTTTCTCGGTAGCTGAGGATTTTGTCCTCAGGGCCAGTATAGGCTACCTGGCTTGATATGTGGAAGCCTATGAAGGCCATCGAGACCCCCGGGTCACTCCCAGGCAGACTTCTCTGCATATCTGTCCTGTCCCTCTACACTGGGTGGTGAAGTTGAGGATGATATATGCAGGTTCCCATTTTAGGTTCTTCTCTATCCTTGGTGTCATTCCTTCCCTTCTTTTGCCTATCTAAGGCCAGGGCAGTGTCTCTTAAACTTCCTGATTATTGGAGTATATTAGATGAAAAAACAAATGCTAATATTGTTCTCTTTGCCCCTTACCTGAAACACTCTCCAGTCTTCTGATTGCAATAATTCCTAGAAATTGGATCTCATCTTTCTAGTGGAATACAACCCTCTATCTACACCTTTGAACTATTCACCTTGTCCAAATGGATTTTTCCCTTCTTGCTTGACCCTGAAACTCCAAACTGCTTTACAATTCTTACCCCATCTTCATGAGCCTCTCCCCTGCCACACCAATATCGAACACTTCTTACCATAATCCGGGGTCCTAGCATGCTTGTTTTTTTCCTTCTACAGTAGCAGCTCTCAGAACTTGACTGTTGGCAACACTTGTGTGAAATTAAATTGTCATAGATCTGAAGGTGCCATTACATTTCATGCAGCCCTATTCAGTTTTGGAGGTGTTAGTTGTCATTATGGGCTTGCTATATCCCTGCTTCCCTGACTCTTCCTCCAACCTTTCAGGAGCCTGGAATTTCATCAGATGATTCTCTGAAAGAGAAGACTCAACTCACTCAAAAGACAGACTTACCTCACTGTTTTTATGCCCTTTCTTTTCGACATTGTTTCCTTCTTCCTCCAAAGAAAACTCCTTTTTTTGATTCACTCTCGAGCATTCTTGGTTTCTAAGCTGGCATTCTGCACATGCCCCCTGAATGAGGGAGCCACTCTATCAGATTCTGACTCACTCTGGTCCCTAATTTTGATGCTCACACCAATGCTAGGTTCCACCACAAGCACTGGTTTAGGGCTAACTCCCCATAGCTCATCATGACCCATTGACAACTAGCCAGACACCACAACCCTGAAGGGCATATGACTGCGGCTCTAGGGAGGGTGGTCAGTTTAAGTGGCTGCCAGTGACAATTTATCTCTAAACAGTGAGCTGTAAAACATAACATAGTGCTGCATCAAAGGAAACAGAGTCAAATTCCAAACCAATTTGATTTGCAACTTGGAATAAAAGCAACGTGTCTTGATTTAAATGTCAGGCCCACTGCTGAGTGATGATTTAATAACTCATATGAGGGATTCTGTCACAGCAAATTCAACACTGGAGTTGAATGACTCACAGATAGAGTGTTAGAAATGGTACAGAAGAGCACAAAAAGGAATAGGCTTTTCTCAGGGCTCATCCAGAATCTTTGCATAAAGCTAATTTGCAGTTAGAACCTCTTTTCTCCCCCTATCCTGCCACCGATCTTTCTCTTCACAGACACCCATGCATGGATATGGAGAAAATTTCTAGGTGTGATGTCATCTCCCTGCAGTATCTTCTAAGGACACAGACTTTTAACAATTCTAGAATGGAAGTAGAGTCAGTGCATTTAATCTGATAGCAAGGAAGCGGTTAGTCTGGTGTTTCTCAAGGGACTTTAAGAACGCATCTGATCCTAATGTGATATCTTTAGGCAGGTACTTAATTATTTTTCCCCATTTTAAGGGTTAAAGAGCTGAGACCTGGTGGAGTCAAAACATTTATTCATATGTTTATCCTGTCTCCTTACTCCCAGGGAATCAGTGCTTCCTCCTCAATACCTTGTGAGATCTCTCCCCTTGAGTTTCCCTTGCCTTCCAGGGGTAACATACCAGAATGCCCAAGACTGACCATGCCTCGGTCCCAGTCTGCTTCCCAGGTCAAGAAGGAACCATGCATGGCCGTTCTTAAGGGAGGAAATTCCATTCTGTTGGGCTAATCTTTTAGTCATCGAGATTTATTTTGAATATAATTTAAAGTATAAATATCTGGTGTTTGTCTACATGAGGATTGCTCAACCTAGACAATGTCGATACTTTTTGGCCAGATCACTTTCTGTTGAGGAGAACTTTTTTATGTATTGTTGGATGTGTAGCAGTGTCCCTGGCCTCTGGTTAACTCTCTCTGCCTATGTCCTCCATGTACCTCCAATCTATTTGACATAGACCTTTCAGGTTAATATTTCCAAACAATACCTCTAACTTAGTGGTTCTCAATAGAAAGCAACCTCCCCTCACACCAGGGGACATTTGGCAATGTCTGGTGACATTTTTGGTTTTCACAACTTGATGGGGAGGAAGAATAAGCTGCTATAGATATATAGTGGGTAGAAGCCAGGGTGTTACAGTGTACAGGAAAACCGCCCCCTGCCCCCGCCCTCACACCAAATAAATGTCCAACCCCAAATGTCAATAGCGCCAAGGTTGAGAAACCTTGCTCTAGCATATCGTTCCCTGCTCAGAAACTTTCCATTGTTTCACACTGCTTGTCAGAAAGATGACAGATTTCATGACCTCTCCTGATGTAGATTCAGTTTATTATTTTGTCAACTATAGCTCCTTTTTGGAAACAACTCTGAATGTTATGCTTTTTCTGAAACATGTCATGTGCTTTCTCACTCACATAACTTGGCTCACGCCAACCACTCCCTCTGCCTAGAATGCCCACTTCCCACTACTAAAGCCAAGTTGAAATGTAGCATCTACAAAGGCTTACCTGAGCTCAAATTTTCCCAGCTGCAAATAATTCCTCCTTCCCTGGATATTCCTATAGTATTTTACACATATATCTCTTAAAGCACTTATCATAGTCATACTACAATAGAAAATATGAACTGGAAGGGGCTTTTAGAATTCTCTTCAGTAAATCCTTCCACTAAAAACAAAGGAAACGGAGGTCCAGAAAGGTGAAGTAATTGGCTGAAGACATTGTATATTCTCATAAGACTTGGACTGTAGTAATTTGTGTTCTTGGTTTCATTCTCCTAGCATGGTTGAAATGGATGATCATGAACTTTGAGTTAGGTCTGGCAGTCAAATTGCAATTCTGACACTTATAAGTGGGCCAAGTCATCTACCTTTCTGAAACTCAGTTCCCTGAGCAGTAAATGGAAATAATCATGGGTATTATGAGAATTAAATGAGATTGTGTATTAAAAATGCCTAGCATATAGTTGGTACTCAATACATGTTTGTCAGATGAAAATAAGGATCAATAGTACTTTAAATAATGGGATTTAGGAATGGATGATGGTCCACAGGACTTCACTAAAAGGCGACAAGAGGTAAAATATGGCAACTCATTGCCACCTGCTCCCTACTTTCGCACCCTTCCATAGAAGGTTTCCTCAGTGAGCCATCAGACCAGCATGCAAGTTTTCTGTGGAGTAACTGAGTGCTTACAGTGGCTCTCCAAATGGTAAGGTAGTTCTTAAAAGGTTTGCTTTTTCTTTTTCTTTCACAATGCCGATGATATAATCTCTTCCTTTCCTCCAGTAGATAACAGGTAGAGTTGTGGGGAGGGATGTGGACGTAAGAGATATTTCCCCTCTTTCTCCTTAGTTTCCTTTATGACAGCAGCCTGGGGCTTAGATGCCTTCAGAGGTCTAACAGGAATCTCTGTGAGAGGGAATTCACAAGGCACTTGGGATGGCAATAGGAGCACTTTAGTGTTGGCTCCTAGCCCAGTGATACCTGGTTCTGGCTTCAGTGAGGTTTATTGGGGCCTTTCTAGCCAGTTCTTCACTCTGGAGCTGACCACTCTGTCAGCTTTCTTCCTGCCTAGGGCTTTGGGGTAATGGCATGCTATGCATTTATTCTCTTCATTCAGAGAAATGAGTCTTTCCCTGATCCCAGGGTGCATGTACCTAATAGAAATATCCTTGCTCCTCGAATGAGGGAATGACCTGACAGGCAGCTGAAGAAACAAAATGAGACTTTTGATGTCTTACCTAGACTAGATTTGGAATAAGCTGGGGAGGATGAAGTTGCTTGACAATGGGCCCACCTCAGAGCTGGCTCCTGTCTGCTCTGCCAGGTGAGTACAGGAGATTTTTGTTGGAGGGGGTTAGAAGAGAAGCTCAGGTGAGTCTATTACAACTTGACTTAGGAACCCCCCTCCTTAGGGCTTACAGGTCAAGGGTCCCGTAAGAGGAAAATGCTTTTGGGTATGATGAAAAAACCTGCAGAGGGCAGAGCACTGAATTGGGAGTAAAGAGACTTGGTCTGGATTTCTGCTTCTACCTCTCTGTTTCTGAGAGAGTTCCCAGGGCTATCACCAGAGCCTCATATTATGGTTTGTGAAGTAGATGCAATAAAGTCTGCAGTCTTCCTCCCAGTGATGGCAGAAGTTGAAGGTTTTCCAGTCTCTGGAGTTTTCACTATGTGAATTCCAAAACATTGTTCAAACCTTCCTACTTTGTGTATGTGAACCAGGGAGTCTGTGTGTGCATGAGTGTGTGTGTGTGTGTGTGTGTGTCTAGGGGGAGGAACAACAAGGCGGGGATACAGCTCTATAGGCTGCTTGTCTCTATACGTTATTCTTCAGTTTACTGTCTTCAGAGTCCACCGTTGTTGTTCTTGTTTAAACTACTTTGGAGATAGTTGAGCTCCTTTCTCAAAGGAGGCTTCTCTTTCAAATTTGCTCTTTCTGAGGTTTGCACTATTTTCATAGCTGCTGTAATTGGGCTTTCACCATGATTTTGGGTGGGACCACAGGAGTTCAGGAACTAATATGACTGCCCAGGTCTATTGGTAAAGTACTATTTCCTCTGAAGGACTGTAACACTTGACACTGGTCATAAGAGGGGATAAGGGATCCATTCACCCATTCAAGTAGAGAGGAAGGATACATGGTATTGTGAGAGCCTCTGATGAGGGAAGTTGACTTAGGAAGGTCAGAGAAAACTTCACTGAAGAATTAATGATTATGTTTAGTTCTGAGGAATTATTAAACATTGACTAAGTAAAGAAAGTAGTGGAAAGTATATGCATACACGTGCACATGCAGTAAATATTTTAGGCAAAGGAAACAGAATGTGCATAAGCCTTAAGGTACAAGGGATCAGGGCACATTCCAGAAAGAAATAAAATACTATATTCACTGGTTTTTCAACTTTAATTCAAAATTTAAGCCGTAGTTTTAGGTGTTAAGGGTTGAAAATGCCAATGTACTCAGCTTTGAAGTACTGTTAGGCTAAATCACACATACTGAAATGGTACCCACTGTGGATAGAGCACGTGAAAGTATAATCACAAAAAGAAACAAATGCATCTGTACTATTGAGCCAACAATCTGGAAGAGAGGAAAGGACAGATAAAACTGTGAAATGTAAATCTTTCTCCCAATATTTTGTCCAGCAGGTACATCTGTCTATGGAGTATACAGATACATTCCTGGAGGGCTACTTGGTTGAGGTGATATGAGCCCAATGGAGTGAATCAAAGGAGGGCTTCAAGCAGGTGCCAAGTCCTGGATTGTGCTCTGAGGAAGCTATAGATTGGTGAATAAGAGGAGAGAAGATGTTTCTGGCAGGATAAACAGCATGAGACATGACTTGGTGGTAGACTATTTTATTTCTGAGATGGGAAATGTGGGGATAAATTAGGCTGGCCTGAATGGGAAAGGAAAGCAGCCAAGCTTGGGGCCATCTTAGACTCTTTCTAGGACACACCAACTAATCAATTAAAAGCAGTAAAATTAAGGTTCACCAGGTACTATATGAAAATAAATAATTGGTTATTTGAATTTAGCCTTTTAAAAAATAAATTGTCATACAGATCAATCTTGACATCTTCCACTGACTGTAGTCAGGATTAACTTTCTTCAAGATTTAGAGGTCGGTGAAAGTTGCTGCCTATCTTTCTTTTCAGGGCCTTTCTGCAATTTTGTATCACTGGGACCCTACCATAATTTATGGAGTCCTGTTTGCTTAACTTTATTTTAGCAGTTAGTTACTTTGACACCTTGTAAAGTAATAGCTCTTATTTCTCTAGGCGTTGACATTTTCTGAAGGATGGCTGAAAAGTCACAAATCTTTCAGACAAAGGAACCTGTCTCTGGTGGAATAGCAGGTGGTGGGGTGGATGTCTTTGAGCAGGTGACCTTTCCCGTTACCTTATAAAGAGAAAACTACCTACTTCAAAGCTTGGCTTTGATTCCAATGCATATTTCTTTCCTGGGTGTTGAAAGGCTAGGTTAGGATAGAGACATGATGTAAGAGGGAGTGGATTTTATTTTACCTGTCTAATCCCCTGATGATGCAGGCAGCCCATGTACAGTATTCTATCACTGTGGTTAAAAGTGTGGAGTTTTGAAGTCATGATGAGTCAGCATTTATATCTTTAGCACTTGCCAGCTGTGTGGTTTTCAGTTGCCTCATCTTCTGTAGCTGTGTGTGCCTCAGTTGCTTTGTCCTTTGTAAAACAGGGATAATAAGAGTACCTATCTCATATAATTACTGTAATGATCAGTGAGGTATATGTTTAAAGAGCTTAGCATAATGCTTGACATCTTATCAAGTTGTTCTTGTCATCATTGTCATTAGCATTGCCACCCATACCACCCCCAGGCTCCTACTCTAACAAAAAAATAAAATCTTACAACCTCTTGCTAAAAAGCAAAGATCAGCAGTCAGCACAGAAGGAAAGAAGAAAATAGGAAGCCCAGGGGCATTCACTGTTTCCTATTCTCACCCTAACCATAGCATCTCAAAGAGAATGTATAAAAACTATACTTTCTGGAATCATTTCTATAGTTCATTACCGAAGAGAAAATATGAAAAGACAACCCAATCCTCATTCTCTGTCCCTGTTCTCACAGGTACGTGTCGGCTTGGCTGGGCCTATTACTGTGCTGGAGGTGGAGCAGCTGCAGCCATGTTGATCTGCACCTGGCTCTCTTGCTTTGCTGGAAGAAACCCCAAGCCTGTCATATTGGTGGAGAGCATCATGAAGAATACCAATTCTTATGCTATGGAGCTTGACCATTGCCTCAAACCTTGAGCTTTGAAAGAAGATTGGAGAGGGTGGGAAATGGGAGGAGAGAGTCCTGAAAAGAGGTACTAAGGATTAGGCCATTTGTCATCTAACTGTCATTAGTGTAGCCTAGTGTTTGCATGTTTTTTAAACTAACTGTCATTCATTTTCACTTATCTTTTAGCCAGTAGGTCACTGGCTGTTTATAAAATTCATCTAGAGGAAACATTCTCAGACATTTACCCAACTGGCAAGTACCTGCTAACCCGAAGACCCAAAGTACTCCTTTATGCAAAATAGGATCCAAAGCTAAGGCTGGGTAAGAATAGCTGTGCAGGGAGGGAGCATGAGATGGGCAGGGCTGGTTCCTACCACTCCATTCACACAGTTCATTCCCAAGTATTTATTGCTACCCCCAAACATCTCTGGAGTACTACTGCTCAATTTTTGTGTCATTATCAGGAGTATACCTTGACTCTTCCTTTTTTTTCCCTGCTTTTCTTTTTCCCCGCTTTTCTTTCTCCCCCTGGTTGTGGGGAAGCTTCGGGAGAGGGGGGAGGGTGACTCACAGTAGGGAAAACGTTAGTCAAGGATACTTGCATTTAGCCTGGAGCCCCTTCCTCATTATGCTTTAGAATATTCATAGGTATTCATTTTGTGTTCTGACTGGGTGATGAGCAAAAAAATATATAGTAGCAAATATTCCCTAATCCTTTAGAGATACAGAAATGGTGTTCATCAAATGTACTGAGAATAGACTAGCATTTGTGGGGCACTCAATCAATTTAAATTCATGGTGACAGTGACAAGGATGTTTCTGTTAGATACTTATTGAAATTTCTATCAGAGATCATTTTTATTGACTAGGAAATCCACGGTGGCCTTTTACCCCCTATAGTCACTCCTAATGTGACATAAGTTCATCTGCCTGTTTCAAAGACTGTTCGTCAAATGATCTCTCCTCCATCTGGGGCGAGTTAGCCACAAAAGAACACAGCACTGATGTCACCTAGGGCTGATGTATTTTTAGGCCTGGACTCCATCCCATCTGTGCTCAAGGTTGATGGATGGTGTAGAAGAACTTGGTGTCTCCTGGGGGCAGAGTTTGTCTCACTCCTCCCCCCTCCGACCCCAGTTAATTCAGGCCAGCTCTATTGTTCCATAACTACAGCTTTAGGGAATGGGGAGGGCCCGTGATTCAAAAGGCCAGCTCATCTGTTTCTATTCTTAATAATTCCAGCATGTTTTTGGTACAGCCCTACCTAGAGGGATAGAAATAGAAAAAAACTGGCTTCATAAGTTACATTCCATCTCATGAGAGGTCAGAATTCTTCCATTGGCTTTACATAGGTAAGTGAATTTAAATGCTTCTCCCATCTATAGTTGATTCATTACTGAGTCACTCATTCAGAAAACATTTCTTGAGTATCTTACTGTGTGACACATTCTGTGCTAAGTTCTGGGGATAAAAGGACAAAGACAGTTTCTCACCTTAAAAGGGATAGTGGTGAGGTATTGAGAGACATGTCGACAAGTACTTGTCAGTGTATTAAGTGCTAGAAAAGTGAAGAAGAATAGCTAAATGATCACAGAGAAGTCATTAAACCAACCTGGCATGAAGGGGTTCATGGGAAAGCATCCTAGCAAAGAAGATACCTAAGATGGGTCCGAAAGATGAATAGCAGGAGCTTTGTCAGCAAAGGCAAAGAGTGCACAAGACAAGCAATGATGGCAGCCAAGTCATGGAGACAGCATTAGAATGACAGATGGGTGTAAAAAGAGGTGGCAAAAGCTGAAGTTGAAAAGGGAAGCAGTAGCCAGATTCCGTGGGACCTTTTACTCCATAATAAGGCATTTGAATTTTATCCTGAAGAAGGGTCATTGAAAGGGAAGTGACATGAACAAACTTGTAGCTTTCAAAGATAAGTTTGGCTAAAGTGAGGAGAATGAAAGAAAAGAAGAGGAGAACTAGAGATATTTCAATAATCTAAGTATAAAACGATCAAGGCCTGGAGGAAGGTAGTGACTGTGAGGCCGGAGAAGACAGATGAATTTGAAAGAAGATATTTAGGAAGTACATTGTCTAATGGATATGTGTAGGTACTGGCAAGTGAAAATTTTGGGATGACCACTCTGGTATGTGAGCGACTCCTATCATCAAGATGGCAAATGCAAGATGAATAACAGGTGGTAGGGAACCGGTGATTGAATTCATTTCACGTATTATCTCCCTCATGGAACTGCATTAAGTGTTTAAGGTAAGGCCAACTTGAACATACCTCACTGGGAAGGAAGCAATGTAATGTGTTTGCAGCACCTCCTTTCTTTAAGAAAGATGACTAAGAACAGCTAAAACAAAAATGCAACTAGCTTAAACCTCAATTTTATTGTGTTGACACAATAATGTAACTTTAATTTAGGAAGGCCCACGGTATAGAGAATATGTCAAATATTTGAGAAAAGGCAGATAACTCACTTCAGAAAAGATAGTTGGATCAGGCGATCTCTCTTCTCGGGCTAGGCAACCTTCTGGATTTCTGTAGGATAGACTTTGTCAAAGTGACTGTATAAGTCAGAATCCTGCCAAGAAAAAGACGGTATACTCAAGGAGTTTAGCGGAGATGAGCTCAGTGAAAGGACAATTTATGATGGTGTGTGCAGGGTTAAGGGAACTTACCACTGATGGTGAGGCATAGAAAGAGTATGAACAGTGAGGGGCTATTATTATTACTACTCCTAACACTGAAAAGACAAAGGGGAAAAACAGTGTTATAGGCATCCAGTAAGTACTGCACATGTACAAGAGGGGCTGCCTCACAGGAGCTGTTGCTTCAGGTAGCACAATGTAGTCTCTGCCCAAATGCAGTAAGGAGGGAGAGAGGGGAATGAACACCCATATCTCACTCTCCTTCCACTCTTTGATCTCCTGCCAGTGCCCATCATTAGCCAGATCCAGCCATACAGCAGCTGGAAAAGAAGCCTGTTGCTATAGTCAGTTGAGGTCAGACTCCTTTGGCACAGAGCATGGCAGGGAAGGGTGGAGAATGAAGCTTGGGGGTATGAGGGGCCAGTGGAAAATAACATTTCAGTGAGTGCTCTTAGCCACCAGGCAATGCCATTGCCTTATGCACTGCTTCCCAGGAAGTATATGCTTTGCTTTCCTCCATGGCCCAGACACCTAAACACACTGTGAAGTAATTGGACCCTGGAAAGGAGACTGAAGAGGAAGGGGGTCATTTGAAATAACACTTTAAATAACTATCACCTTGCAGGAGTTAGTTGCAGGTTGAATTAAGTTGGACTGTTTTCTCCTGTTTTCCAATGAAAGGAAACTGGATTTAAAAGAGATTATTTTTTTTCTGTGAAGAAACCAGGCCTGCAGGGGCTTATATTCAAAGACGGATCTAGCCCCATGTTCAATTCAAATTTAAATTCCTCCTTGCCTATGTCTGGTTTCTTTCCTGCCAGGCCTTGTTTTTACATAGATGTCTGACAAGACTAGGTTCTTTTCCCCATGGCCTAGAGAAAACTTTCAGAAGCAAAATCTGTGTCTTGGGCTGCTATTGTACAGAAAGGAAGGAGAGCCCATGGGTCAGGTGGAGGCTGAATGAGCGAGGTAAGAACCTAAAAGACTCTGCGGTTTGTCCCATGCCTGGCTGGCTGTCATGTTCCTTGCCTGGGCATGCAGGCTGAGTGCCTAACTATGGGCCCATTCTGACCCTGGAACCACTTAGCTCTTGGGGAGGGGGAGAGAGGTGGGAAGTGATTCTTCTGGACTAACTCACAGTCCATTTAGTATTTCATAAGAGCCCATTTTGCAAGATACTCCTTTCAGAAAATAATGTCAGATGGGCAGCAACTACCTAGTTGGCATGCTTTTGTGTCTAGAGGATTGAAATTTCTACACCTGGGCTAGCAAGTGTTAAGTCACTGGGGTGTGTCTTCAGTGGTGCTGTCTCTCTAATGTCACACCTCATTACCTCTGCTCTCAGAGGAGAAGCTGCTTTCATTCACTTACAGCTGCTAGTGACTTCCAGGCAGTGGGTTCTGCCTTGCAGGAGCGTGTGACCTGAGCCAAGATGGAAATGTTCTGGTCTCTGGGAAAGGAGTTGTGGCTTATGTAAGAGTAGATGGCAATATGAAGTCCTGGCTGGATGAGAGACAACCCTGTGAGGATGAGGGAATGAGGAAGCTTCTGGGAAGCAGAGGCTTTATACATTTGTCACATAAATTGTGCCAAGGAAAGGTCTAGCTCCTTCAATATGTGATGGGGACACTTTCTTCAGAGTCTGGCATTCGCTTTCTGTAGAAATATTCATATTAATTTAAAGTAGTTTCAAGATTGTATTTGGTCCCAAGGAAGCCTGGTGATGGGAAAAATGGAACTTTCAAGAAAACTAATACTCAATATATTTTGTAAAGGATGGAAGGCATCCTACTTGGTGGCTTGAGGGGAAAGGTGTGCTATTTCTAGAACTCACAATCAATCTCTGGCCATACCCAGTAAAGCTTTCTTAGTAGACAGCAGGCAGGGCCCCTCCAAAGAGTCATAGCCACCTTCTGTTCTTGGTTAAAGAGCATTTTCTGAGCTGGAGTGGGGCTGGAGTTGAAAGATGTTTATTACTGGCCTCTCTCTCAGATGTAGAGAAATGCATTTTAAGCTTCATTTTTTTCATCTGCTTCTGAGATTTGGCTCTCCCAGGGTTGATCTCTTCTCTAAACTCGTCAAACCCCCACTGAGTCCTCAAAGCTAACAGCAAATAAACAGTTGCTATGTGTGCACACAAATAATTTAGATTTTCATTATACAGAGCTGCTGATACATTAGGAGGCAGAAGTAGGGGGAGACAAAATGCTAGATTTTGAATATGGCAACGCCGTATTCTCCTTCCTTCCCCTTCAGAAATGAGGCCCAGAAAATAGTACTTGGGAGTCAGGGGGTGGTGGGGTTGGGGGGCATCAGGGCCAGCCAGCATCCACATTGGCAAGACCCTGATGTTGGCTCCCTTTCATGTAGTATCTCTGCTACATGAAAGAGACATTAGAAGAGGTGGTAGAAACTATAGATGAGAATCCAAGCTGGTAGAAAGTTCAAGAGAGAAAAAGGGTAAATAAAGCGGTAAATATCAGAACCATTCCAGAGAAAGTGTCTCCTCCCACTGTAGCTTACTAGAATTTCATTTGGGGCAATTTGACTTTCTTTCCAAGATATCTCAGTATCTTCTGCACTAAAACATTGTCCTCCTAGGCAACACGGTAAAGTGAAGTCGGTCCAGGCTTTGGAGTCAGACAAATCAAGGTTTGAATTGCAGCTCAAACGTTTATTAGCTGTGTGTCCTTGGGCAAGGCAGTTAACTGAGCTTACTAACATTCTAAGATAACACTGGCTATTGGCTCCACAATTCTCCGCAACTATAGAAGGAGTCAATCATTCGGTGGCCCCATTCATTTTAATTTGCATTGATTATTCTAACGCAGTGATTTTTAATCCTGGTCGACATTAGAATCTGCTGGGAAGCTTTTACAAAATTTGATGCTTTTGTTCGTCCCAGTTCAACTGAGTCAGAATCTGTAGATGCCACTATACCATACCACCCTCTCTTTATTTTTGCCATCATCTACTGACCTCCTAGTCATCCCTCATTCATAAGGACTTTAGCACCTGGCTCAGTCTCTTCTCTATTTTTAATTCTTTCGTCCTTTTAGAAATTCCAACATCATGTGAACCAATCTTCCAATTTACTGGCCTCTAAACACTTTGACTTCTTTACCTCCAATAATATATTTTTTCTGCCCAACCTTTTTAGCTCCCACTCTTGACATCAACAATAAACACACAATCACTAAAGTCCTGATGTCAAATCTCCCATTCCTGACCAACACTTCTTATTCTTTCATCTCATGTTTTTTAACATCCCCACTCTACCAACTATTTGACCCCATCCTAGTTACACAACTAGAGTCCCTAGTTTATCATTGTAATCACCCCTTGCATAAATGTTCCACTCTTTTCCCCTCTTTAATTCTGCCATATATTTATTTAAAAAAAAAACCGTAACCCTGGTTAAATGTAATAATTTCCCTGCTCAATGCTTACACCAAGTTCTCACCTATTTAGAGAGAAAAACTAGCTACCCTTGCACCTTTTCCTTGTCTATACTCACCCCCTTGGTGAGTTCATTCAATCCCACGGCTTTACATGTTATCTTTACCCTTGCTACACAAAAGGTGGGCTATGGTCCAAAAGCATCAGTATCACATTGGGAATGTATTAGAAATTTAAAATCTTGGCTCCACTCCAGACCTACTGAATCAGAATCTGCATTTTTAACAAGATCCCTAAGTGATTCATTTGCATTAAAGTTTGAGAGGCACTGGTCTATACCAATGGTTATCATCTTTGATTGCAAACCAGAATCAGCTATGATTTGCTAGTGCCAATATCTACTTTCAGAAGCTCTAATTTAATTGGTCTAGGGTAGGGTTTGGATATATATAAATTTTGTAAGCCATCATGTGATTTCAATGTTCAGCCTAGATTGACAACCACTGACTTAAGTACTGATGACTCCCAAGTTAATATCTCTAGGCCAAACGTCTCTGAACTTCAGGCTCAAATGTTCAACTACTTATTCCATGTCTCTACTTGGATATCTAGTAGACTTGACAGAGTGTACATATCCATAACCAAGATCCAAATCTTCCAATCCTAAACCCATTCCTTGTAATCATCCCCATCTTACTAACTAAAGGGCACTATACTTACTGGGTTTTCCCTTCTACCTCCTTGGGTGGCCCTTCTCATCCTTTTTTTTTTTGGATCATCTGCCTATGTTCAACCTCCCAGTGTTGAAATGATCCAGGGTACATAGCTCCTCTCGATATCTAGAATCTCCCCAGGTGATCTCATTTACATGCTGATGATGCTCTGATTTAAACATAGTCATGTTGGCTCACATTTAACCTGTGCAACAGGAAATTATTAGTTTTCTCCTCCAACCCCACCAGCACTTCTGCCAAAACCTCGGAATAATCTCTGATGTTTTTCCTTCCCTGGGCTGCTACCTCCAATCCATGTGCAAATCTTAACAAGTCTACTTCCAAAATATATTTGTTATCTACACACTTCTCTTATCTCTACTATTACAACCCTAAGACATTAATGACAAAAAAGTTTCAGCAAACTGAGACTAAAAAGGAATATTCTACTATGGTAACAGGTATCTAATAAGCCTCTAGCAAACATTGTACTAAAAAAAAAAATTTAGGAGCATTCTAGTTTAAAACGGAAAAAAAGGACAAAGATACTTCAGCTCACAATTGCAACCAAAAATATAGGGTACCTAAGACTAAATCTTACAAAAGATGGAGAAAAATTATAAAGCAACATGGGAAAAGACAAAAAGGATTCATAAATAGGTTTCATGAATGGAAAGACTTGAGATGTTTTTAAAAGCATGTCAGGTTTTTTTCAGAATGAATCTATAAATTCAATGCCATTCCAATAAATATTCTGTCTTTTTTTAGTGTAAGTTTACATGCTCATCTTCACATTTGTGTTCAGATATAAAGACTTAAAGTTATAATCATTAACAAGTGTGGTAGTGACACAGAGATGAACAAATGGATAAATGGAACAGAATAGAGGATCAAGAAACAGACTCATGATTATAAGGAAACTAGATAGATATGATAGAAATAGCATTATTAACCAATGAGGGAAGGATAGACAAATCCAACAAACGATAACATTTGGGAAATGAAATTATATCCCTAAAACACTCCATTTATAAGAATCTTAATTCCAGATGGATTAATGACCTAAATGTGAAACAATTCAAACTTTGAAAAGATAACTTAGAAAAATATTGTTTTGACTTTAATATAGAAAGAAACTTCTAAAAAAGACACAAAAGGCACAGCCCATAAATCGAAAGAATGATGCACTTGACTACATTAAAATTTCAAAATGTCTGTTTAATGAAAAGGTCAGCTTGACTTTTCTGGTCCCCTTCTGTTGGGAGTGGGCCATGTGACTAGTTCTAGCTAGTGGGTTGTGAGCAGCAGTGATATGTGCCACTTCCAGGCTGAATTATTAGTATTTGCCAGTGTGAGCCCTTCCAGAGATCTCCTTTCCCTCTCCCATGGTGACACAAAATACTCTTGTTGAAAACAGCCTGGATCCTGGAGTGAGGAAACAGTCCCAGCCAACTAATAGTGCGCCTGTGATCAAAAAAGATACATTTGCTACTTTAAAAAGCCTCATTAATGAACAGTATCATAAGCAAAATGAAAGGGTAAGCCTCAGACTGGGAGAAAAATATTTGTAAAGGTATAGCTAATGAAGGATTAATATGAAAACAATGTAAAGAGCCACAAATCAATAAGGAAAACCTAAATAACTCAATAAAAATAAAACACAGGCAGAGGGTATGATTGAGTAATGAACTTAGAAGGAAACTTGATAGGATGCTTAACTACCTAAACTCAGGGAAATACAAATTAAAGTAACAAGAAGATACAATTTGCATCTGTAAGTTTGGTAAAAATGTAAAAGTCCATTTATAGCAAGTGTTGGAAAGAAATAAGAACTGTCATCATTGCTGGCTCAAATATAAATTGGCATAGACACTTTGGAGAAGAATTTGTCAATATCTTGTAAAGATGAAGATGTAGGTGTAAATGTAGTTTCTCCTTTATGAATTTGCTGTGGAGAAACTCTAGTACAACAGCAGACAAAGACATATACAATGATGACTGTCAATGTCATTGATATCTGGAATAGAAAATGTCAAATATTTACCAGTGGGAGAATAGAAAAATAAATTTGATATATTTACTTAATTAAAATGAATGACTTGGAGTCACATGTATGAATGCATCTCAAAATCATAATGTTGACTGAGTAAAGCAAGTTGCAGAATGGCTTCAGAGCATACCTTTTCCAAAAGTTTGAAAACATGTAAAACAATACTACATATTTGTTATGGAGTATATTTTTGTTCATCAAGTATTCATGCCTCCTCACACTACATCTTTTGCATCTTTTGGAAGAGTGTATTTTCTCAGTCTATTGATGCCTTGGCCATGAGATTCACTTTGTCCAGTAGAATATTTGGGTAGAACTGATAATGTAAGAATTCTGAGCCAAGGCCTTAAGAAGCATCATATTTTTGTTTTGTTTCTTTGGGAGTTTCTGACCTCCACAATGAGAAGCACATGTCACTTGAGACTATCCCTTCAGTTTCAAACTCAGAATGAAAATACATGAATCATTGCTGCCCCAGCTGACATAGAGACCTGGGAACAAGAGAGCAAACGCTTGTTGTTGTATGATACTAGGTTTGAAATACATGAAAAACTGAACTATGCAATGTTCATATGCCGGAACATATGTAATGTATGTGTATGTAATACAAACAGGAATAATAAACAGTAAATAATAAAATAATAAACAGTAAATTCAGGAGAGTGGTTATTTTTGAGGAAGGAAACAAGGAATCCTTATCCTTGTTTATTCTGTTTTATTTTTCTTCATAGTGCATTTATTTATTGTTTCTCTCTCCTTCCCACTAAAATGTAAATTTTACAAAACCAAGCAACGAGCCTTATTTGTTGACTGCTCTGGTGCAGGCATCCTACTGGCACACAATAGGCACTCAGTAAGCATTTGTTGAAAGAATGAGACTGTTTACTCATCTGTAGTAAGGACAACACTAATGGTCATGCAGGATTATACTGAGGGTTAAACAAGATTATACCTGGGAATATGCATCATATTGAACCTGGCATCTAAGCGCTCAATTATGTCAGTCTTTTTTCTTTTTCTTTTTCTATTCTGGATATGTGGTTTCTCTGTTGAACTATCTCAATAATGTACAGAGCACTTTGTAATGTGTAAGGTGTAGACAAGAAACTGTTTCTTAACTGTGCAATCTCTAACAAGTTATTTAACCTCTGTGTTCCTGATCTGTAGACTGAGGATAATAATACCCATCTTATATGTTGGTTGAGAGTATTAAATAGTGTAATGATATGAAGCATTTAACATGGGGCCTGACACATAGTAAATGCTCAATAAACATTAGTTATTATTACTGCTACAAAATAGACAGTTGCCTATGTGGTATCAGTTCAGGAATATTTGGCAGGCTGCTTTACTAAAATAATATCTTCCACACCAGCTTGTCATTTCCATATCTACTTTTATTACTATGGAGTTATTCTTTTGGTTTATGCCTTGTTCATTCCAGCTACTTCTTATAAGCTTCACTGGGGATATGCTCCCAATAGTTTCTTGTGCTTAATATTCTGTGATATCTTATTTTCCTCTACTCCTGGACAGATGGGCAACATAAGGACCCCAGGCAAAGGTTTGGGAAGAGAAGTGAAGAAACGCATTCCAGAGGCAACCTTGGGATATTTGCCCCTTTTCCTTAAGGATGGCTCTGTTCAGAATTGCCTGTAGTCATCACTCTGTGTCTCAGCAGGAGCTAACTCTCTAGCTTCTGCTCCTTATGATATAGGTGAGAGATTAGTAATCTATGATAACTGCTTTCTCTTAGGGTTCCCAAGTGTTCCATGTTCTGAGGACTATCTCCTGCTGTACTATCTTTTATGATGCATCATCTCTCCTATTTGTTGGGGACCTGCCAACTGAAACCATGCCCAAACTCACTATATAGATGCTGTTGGCAAGACTTCTTCTTGGGCCAGGGGATATTATCCTTAGCTCTCCTGATTATAAGGCTGTATTATTTAGCTCATGCCGTATTTGATGGCTTTGTACTTAGGAATCCTTGAAGTTTATTTGAAAATAATTGTGATCGACATGCAAACATGTACAAAAATTTCTGAAAATGTCCATAACTTGTTGGCTTTTTAAAAAACAACCTTCTTAACATATACTTTATACATCATAAAATTTACCTGTTTTAAGCATATGATCAAGTTATTCTCAGTATATTCATAGAGTTGTGCAACCATCACCACAATCCAGTTTTGAAACATTTATGATTGGATTCTGAATGTATTGCTTATACCAATAATCAGTAATCTTGTTGGGAATCCTGGAAAATGCCTAAAATTTAACTACATTGTTTTACGGAATATGTGGCCTCCAACAAAATGATACAAATACATTTACATAGTATCAATACAATTTTACCATCAATCTTTTCATACAATTAAAAATGCATTTAATGACATATGGTGGGGGGATGTAGGAATCATGTAAAAAACTGACCAAATTGAATATTTCCATGAAGGTTAGAAACTACATTAGGATCAGTAACTGCTAACTGCCACAAAAGATAACCAAAGTTTCATTAATCTCAACACAGCAAAAATTTATTTCACCAAGTTTAATGCAGATTGGTGGGAATTCTCTTCCAAGCAGTGACTTGGGGATTAAGGCTCCCTTCTTTCTGTGGTACCGCCATCTTCATATATAGCATCTAAGACCACAAAGGGCAAAGGGAAAGATGGATGAGGAACACCAGCTCTTAACCTCCTGGACCTAGAAGTGGTACACGTCACTCCCATTGGTCAGAACTAGCTACGTGGCCCCAACCTAACGGCAAGTTTGAGGAAGGTAGGTTAATGCATCAGTCATTCAGTGAGCAATTTCTCAGCTATGTTGCTGTAGGGGCAAAGATGGAAAGCTTTGCCCTTCATCCTATGAAGGTCCACTGAAAATGAACTGACAATAGGCAAATTAATATGTAAAAAAGGCATACAGATTTAGTTAATGTGTGTAGCACAGGGGAATCACAGAATGAATACCCCATAACCCAATGGGGTACAGAAGCATATATACCCTTCTTCTTAGAGGAAGGGAAGATGACGGTTGTTGGAGTAAATGTTTTTTAGGGGGAATGAATGGACCCAGTGTTCAGACAATGGTTAGTAAATAATTATTTTTGGGATTTGAATGGGATTTGAGAACAGACAATAGTTTGGGACAAAGTTTGTCTGGGCTCTATTATAGGTGTGGTGTTTAATTTTCAGTTTCTTTCTCTATGACAGGAGTTTTAATCTTCTCTGGTTAATGAAATTTCAGGGAAGAGATTGAAGGCAGTTGTGTTCTTTATTGGTGGTCCAGTTTTAAAGTAGATAAGGGGACATCAGAGAACAGCCTCATTCTGTGCTTTGGAAGAGATAGAAGATTGAGTGAAAGGGAAGCAGGGAAGGTCAGAGAATCTTTGAGGCTGCTTTTTCAGTTTAGCATGTCAAAGTGCCATACTTTGGGGTATTATTTATTGAGCCCCCAAAGTGGTCAAGCCTGTGATGCTTTATTCTTCTTTTGCTCCTTCCTCAAGCACTAAGAATGGCTGCTATATCTCACAATATTATCGTTTTATATTCTTCACTTCTAGAAATTAGATTCACTCTTGGTCATTTAAAATGTGTAGTTCTCATGTATGCCAGCAGTTAAAGTGAAATTTTTTAAAAATGAAATAAAATGTGCCGTTTCAGCTAGACTGCAATGTCATCTTTCACCAACAGGTGACACAAGTCAACATACTTGCCCTTCAGCCTGCAAAATCCTCATCTAAGATTGTTTGTTCTGCACAATAAAATGCTTATCAATTCAGTGAGATTAATTCTTTATAAAATTAATATATTTGTACCAACAGATATCATATGTTTATGAATCTTTAGATTGTCATCCATCAGTTAGCTCACTAAGTAACCAATGATTTTGGTCATTATTTGATGACCCTTATTTAGTGTCTGTGGTAAGTGTAATGAGGGGGTCTCTTTTTTTGTCCTCTAATCTTCTTTTCCTAAATCCTTGCCATATTCAATAACATATAACAAGAATGTACTCAATAACATATAACAAGAACCTAGACGTGAAAACCGTCAAAAAGGTCAGAAGACATGGGTTCCAAACCTGGCTCTGCCTCTAATTAACTGTATGATGTTGGGCAAGCCTCAACCTCTCTGCGTCTCTGCTTCTTTGTCTGAAAAAAATTATAAATTTTAATATCTGCTAATGAAAATGAGTGGTTAGTGTAGCCTTCAGAAAACAACCTTGTAGCCTCTGTTGCTAGCTAACTCTCCTTTCCTGCATTCCAGGGGTGTGTTAGTCCATTCTCACACTGCTATGAAGAAATACCTGAGATAAGGTTCTGCATAGCTGGGGAGGCCTCAGAAAACTTACAATTATGGCAGAAGGCACCTCTTCAGAGGGTGGCAGGAGAGAGAATGAGTGCTGAGCAAAGGGGAAAGCCCCTTATAAAACCATCAGATCTTGTGAGAACTCACTCACCATCATGAGAACAGTGTGGGGGGAAACTGCCCTTATGATTCAGTTATCTCCATCTGGTCCTGCCTTTGACACATGGAGATTATTACAATTCAAAGTAAGATTTGGGTGGGGACACAGAGCAAAACCATTTTATTCCACTTCTGGACCCTCCCAAATCTCATGTCCTCACATTTCAAAACAATCATGCCCTTCCTACAGTCTCCCAAAATCTTAGCTCATTCCAGCATTAACCCAAAAGTCCAAGTCCAATGTCTTATCTGAGACAAGACAAATCCCTTCCACCTATGAGCCTGTAAAATTGAAAGCAAGTTAGTTACTTCCTAGATACAATGGAGGTACAGGCATTGGGTAAATACACCCATTCCAAATGGGAGAAATTGACCAAAACAAAGGGACTACAGGGCCCATGCAAGTCTGAAATCCAATAGAGTAGTCATTAAACCTTAAAGTTCCAAAATGATCTCCTTCGATTCCATGTCTGACATCCAGGTCATGCTGATATAAGAGGTGGGCTCCCATGGCCTTGGGCAGCTTTGCCCCTATGGCTTTTCAGAGTACAGTCCTCTTCCCAGCTGCTTTCACAGGCTAATGTTGACTGCCTATGGTTTTTCCAGGTGCATGGTGCAAGATGTCAGTAGATCTACAATCCTGGGTTCTGGAGGATGGTGGCCCTCTTCTCACAGCTCTACTAGGCAGTGCCCCAGTGGGGACTCTGTGTGGGGGCTCCAACCTCACATTGCCCTCCCATACTGCCCTAGCAGAGGTTCTCCATGAAGGCTCTGCCTATGCAGCAAACTTCTGCCTGGACATCCAGGCGTTTCCATACATCCTCTGAAATCTAGGCAGAGGTTCCCAAAACTTAATTATTGACTTTTGTGTACCCACAGGCCTAACACCACATGTAAGTTGCCAAGGCATGGGGCTTGCACCCTCTAAAGCAATGGCCTGAGCTGTATCTTGACTCCTTTTAGCCATAGCACTGGAGGTGAGGGAGCTGGGACACAGGGTACCATGTCCCAAGGCTGCATAGAGCAGGGGGGCCCTGGGCCTGACACATGAAACCATTTTTCCCTCCTAGACCTCCAAGCCTGTGACGGAAGGGGCTGCTGGGAAGGTCTCTGACATGCCGTGGAGACATTTTCCCCAATGTGTTGGTGGTTGACATTTGGCTCCTCATTACTTATGCAAATTTCTGCAGCTGGCTTGAGTTTCTCCCGAGAAAATGGGTTTTTATTTTCTATCACATTGTCAGGGTGAAAATTTTCCAAACTTTTATGCTCTGCTTCCTCTTGAATGCTTTGCCGCTTATAAATTTCTTCTGCCAGATACCCTAAATCACCTCTCTCAAGTTCAAAGTTTACAGATCTCTAGGGCAGGGGCAAAATGCTGCCAGTCTCTTTGCTAAAGCATAGCAAGAGTCACTTTTATTCCAGTTCCCAACAAGTTCCTCATCTCCACTCAGCCTGAACTTCATTGTCCATATCACTATCAGAATTTTGGTCAAAGCAATCCAATAAGTCTCTAGGAAGTTCCAAACTTTCCCACATTTTCCTGTCTTCTTCTGAGCCCTCCAAACTCTTCCAACCTCTGCCCATTACACAGTTCCAAAGTTGCTTCCACATATTCGGGTATCTTTACAGCAAGACCCTACTACCTTGGTACTAATTAACTGTATTAATCCATTCTCATGCTTCTATGAAGAAATACCCAAAACTGAGTAATTTATAAAGAAAAGAGGTTTAATTGACTCACAGTTCTGCATGGCTGGGGAGTCCTCAGGAAACTCACAATCATGGCCGAAGACACCTCTTCATCAGGTGGCAGGCGAGTGAATGAGTGCCAAGCAAAAGAGTAAGCCCCTTATAAAACCATCAGATCTTGTGAGAACTCACTCACTATGACAGGAACAGCTTGGGGTGAAACTGCCCCCATGATTAAATTTTCCCCAGCTAGTCCTGCCCTTGACACATGGGAATTATTACAATTCAAGGTGAGATCTGTGTGGGGACACAGAGTCAAACTATATCAAGGAGGTTCTTTTCTGAGATCCCTGTTCCTGAGATTCCAGTCCTTCCTTCAGTTTCTGTGGTGCTTCTCTTCAAATGTGTTTGTGGAGCTTCTGACTTAATAGGTCTACAGTGAAGCCTACGAATCTGTTTTGCAACAAGCTCTGGAGGGATTTTGGATTATTAGCCAGGTATCACTGCCAGATTATCACACTTCACTATTTAGAGTGCACAGACTATGCAAAGTTGTCCCTCAGTATCCAGGATCCCTTTGGATACCAAAACATATGGATGTTCAAGTTCATGATATAAAATGACATAGTATTTGCGTATAACCTACTCATATCCTCCTGCATACTTTACATATCTCTAGATTATTTATAATATGCAATACAATATAAATACTATGTAAATAGTTGTCATACTGTGTCATTTAGGGAAAATCAAGAAGAAAAAAATTGTACTTTTTTTTCAATATTTTCAATCCATGGTTGGTTGAATCCATGAATGAAAATCCCATGGATATGGGTGGCCAGCTGTACTTCTAACATCAATAGGAATTTCTGGTTCAAGGTAAATGCCAATTAAGAAAATCAAATGTACATGATCTCTATTTTGATTTCAGCTTATTGTAGATTAAAATGTAAATTGTGCTCTTACAGTTTTCATTGGTTCATTAAATTTACTTATACTTTCATATTCCCAGTCAAATTCCACAATTCTGTTTCAGCCCCCCGTCCCCAAGAATGCAAAGTGTTTTTTTTTTTGTCTGACCCTTATATATTTCATCTTTCTAGGTCAAACATGCTGTCATTACTTATACAAAATTCTGATGCAGTAGCATTCCAGGTTCCTAAACCAAACTCTGAACTCTTTGGCAAACAACTTAAGAAGAAAAGTATTTCTCATTGTTATGCAAGCTTTCCTCCTCTCTTTGACACTACAGTTCCCCACAGATCTCTAAGCTCTTTCACAGTTCTGCTCTCTCAGCCAGCACCAGCCCATCTCCACACCATACTTTTAGGTCTGAGTCAGCTGGTCCTGTAGAACATTAACTCATTAACAACACAATTGTTCCTTATTTCTGAGCTCTCACCCGACTAGGGTTGTTTCAGTGAGCAAATACAATGAAGGACTTTTTTTTTTTAATTGCCATTCTTTTTACAGGGTAGTTGGGAAGCTCAAAGGAAGCCATAAAAATGTACTCTATGATAGATATAAAACATAAGTCAAATATAGAGTGGAGGTATAAATGGGTGCCATCCTCTATAATTTATTCTTCCTCCATTTATTTTAGAGAGAAAAAAAACTAGAATCCTCATACACCTTAAATTTCAAGGACATTTATCATTTGCATTGCTGGCATAGTACCATCCAAACATAATCATATTTATCTTCCATCCCTATTGGGTTCTGGAGAATTATGCATATTTTCTTCTGTAAATCTTCATACCAATACAGATATTAGCCCCTACTCAACCTCATTTCCAGCTGCACCACTAACTCTAACCTATCCTGCTTTCATGTCTTCAGTCACGTGCACTATCTTCTCTTTGAATTTACATTTTAGACTGTTAGATGGGAGCACAGTCAAAAGTTCATTTTATTTCTAAATGATGGAAAAGTATGAGCATTGAGATAAATAGAAGTATTAGTATTTTCAAAGTCAACAACTCAAAGAGATTTGGGGTCCGAGGTAGCTTATGAAATGTGAAGGGCCACCACACCGTGTCCCACACTATTGAGCACTTTTGTAAAAACCAACAAACAAAAATGGTTTCTATTCTTTGGACAACCATGAAGGAAAATTTGTTCACAAAGTAGTATTCTAACATAGCTGTAAATGCAGTCACTCTTTTGTGGTTTAAGCTCAAGGACTACACTGGTTTCTGAGATGACGGGATCATTATATTTCCAGAGTGACGACAAGAAAATAAGTTGGGGGAAATTTTGACTATTGCTGGTTCCTAGATATGTACTCATTTATGGACTCACAGTTCTGCAAATCTGTGCATGGTGATAAGTGGGGGTAGAGAACCTTTGTGGGTGTACACACATATACAAGTTTCCTTTTATTACTTGTGGTAGTTAGAATTCTAAAAATATACTCCTAACCCCCAGCCAGGTGCCACTCCCTAATAAGTTGAGATATCACTCCTGTGATGACATTACATCATATGACACAGTTGACTTCCAGATAGGAAGATTATCTCGGTAGTCCTAATCTAATCAAGGAGCCCTTAAAAGCAGAAAACTTTTTTCCAGCTGGTGTCAAAAAGGAAGGCAGAAGGAGAAGTCAGAGAGATTCAAAGCATAAGAAGGAATTAAAGTGCTGTTACTGATTTCAATATGGAGGAGACCACATGACAAAGAATGTGGGTGGTCTCTCAAAGCATAGATTGGCTCCCCTGGCTGACATCCAGCAAAAAAATGGGTACTTTCAGTCTTATAACTGCATCAAACTGAATTCTACCACAACCACATGAGTTTAGAAGAGAGCTCTGGGCCTCTAGATGAGAATGCAGGCCAGTCGCTAGCTTGATTTTAGCCTTGTAAGACCCTGAACAGAGATTCCAGTTAAACCATGCTGCACTTTTGAACTATAGAATGATGAGCTAACAAATGAATGCTATTGTAAGCCACAAAGTGTGTAGTAATTTTTAGGCAGCAATACAAAACTAATACATTATTGATTTAGTCTTTTCCCTGGATCATGGAGCTCCTGAAACCATAGATCATGTTATCTCCATGGGAAAGTCCCACTGTCCCTCATTCAAAGTCTTGTGTTCAGGAAGTACTCCACAACTGTTACCTGTTAACAAATAAGGTCACTGAACCAGGTGCAATTGCTTAGTGTCCTCACTGACTTAGAGCATAATTGAGCTGCTTCTGTGGTTCATGGTTACTATTAAACTGCTTACTGGTCAGAAGGTGAGGGCCACACAACTAAGGGGTTCAGCTTAGGTTTTCTCTCTCCACTCTATAAAAGACAGGAAGCGTTCTTCAGACACACACGAGACTAACAGTCACATCATGTGGCCTTAAATAAGCCAGACTGGGCTTCCTCTGGGATCAGGGAGATGATATCAGAAATCAAAATAAACCACAAGGCACTTGCTGCCCTCGTTCTTGGGCTGATGAGGAGCCAGATAATGAGGTTACACATTTTAACATGATCATGAGAATGAAACAGGGCTCACTCCTCTCTCAGTTTCCATTAGGGACTTTGTCCAGAGAAGAAGCTATATTAACAGGTGCTTTACAAAATATGGCTTCCTTCCTGTTCTCAGCAGGGAGGGCATCAGTGCCTGCTCTAATGCTTGATCATCCTTCTTTTCCACTTCTGTTCATTCCTTTTCTTCCTTTTTCCTTCCCTTTCCTCACTTCCTCTTCCTAATTTTATTTTTTGTTATTGAGCTCTTTAGTTGGGAGAGTGAGAGCCCCAGCAGCACAGAAAAAACCTCAGCCTTTCAGAGTGAGATAAATGCCCTTTATTCTTGTTTGAGTTTCTCACTGCCTAGAGTGTAAGTGTAGAAAATAGAACAGTCTAACAGAAGCAGAGAGCAAGGCCTTTTTCATGGTGTTTGAAAAAGACTAGGAAAAGGTGGCAGAAAGGAGGATGAGGTGACCCTGTTCCTATCTCTCAGTAGTCACTCAGTCAACATTTCTGGAGTGCCATGACATTTACTCTCATTTCATGTCATTAAACAGGGTATGAAGTAGTTTCAGCACAAGTGTAGATTATGCACAGACATTTGCTGTCTGTTCTTGGGAGCCAAGGGAAACATAAGATTTGGTCCCTATCCTTAAGGAACTAATAGGGCTGCCAGGCAGCATAGAACCCATATATGAAAAGGACTTGTGGAAGACACAGATAGCCCCAGGATAGTGCAGAAGAACTAGAGCGATAGGGTATTGTGGCATTGGAGAAGAGTAGAAGGGATGTGATTTAGTGGAAGTGGCAGTGATGGTTATAGAGGAGCAGAGGAAGGTTTTTTTGTGGCAGGGAATGGGGAAGGAGTGCAATGTAGTTTCATGGATGCAGGGTGAAACTGGAATGAATATTCTTTATGCCTAGTTGTCACAGTATTCATGTTGTTATGGACCAAATTGCGTCCCTTACAAATTCATATGTTGAAGTCCTAAATTCTAGTATCTCAGAATGTGAGTGTATTTTGAGATAGGGCTTTTAAAGAGGTAGTTAAGGTTAAATGAGTTCATATGGATGGGGCCCTGATCCAATATGACTGATGTCCTTATATTAATAAAAAGAAGAAGAAACACCAGGAATGTGCACACAAGAGAAAAGGCCAAGTGAGGACACAGTGAGAAGGTGGCTCTCTGGGAGTCAAGGAGAGAGGCCTCAGGAAAAGCCAAATCAGCCAACTCCTTGATCTTGGACTTCCAGCCTCCAAAACTGTGAAAAAAAAAATATTTCCGTTGTTTGAATCTCCAGTCTATGGCATTATGTTGTGGCAGCATGAGCTAATACACATGTGAAAGAAGATTGTTCTCAGTGCTGAGTGGGGGTTGCTCTAAATCACTTACTCTCATAGTCAAAGCTTTTAGTGGGCTAACAGTAATGGGTGTGTCAGCACTTGAGGAGACAGGCAGGTTCTGGCAGGACTCTTAGATGGGTGACCTTCTGTAGGTCATGTTGCTTATCTGGGCCATTTTTGTCTCTTTGGTAAATTAGGAAATTAATAAGAGTGACTTGCTAATGCATAGATACAAGGTTCAAGGTGGAGATCATAATAACTTTTGTAGATTTTTCAAAATACTCATGCTCTACTGCTTTTCTCCCTGCCCCTGCTGAGAATCCTTGGTTTTTATTATCTTATTTTATTATGTTAGGAACACTTAACATGAGATCTAGCATCTTAAAACATTTTAAGTTAAGTGAAAAGAGCCAGATACAGAGCGACAACTACTGAATGATTTCACTTATATGAGGTATCTAAAATAATGAAACTCATAAAACCAAAGACTGGAATGGTCATTATTGGTGCTATTGGAATGACAATATGGGGACTTATTAATCAACAGGTATAAAGTTTCAGATAAGTAAAACGAATAAGCTCTAGAGAATCTGGCTTTTGTATTGAAGGTCATTTAAGGTCAGTCAGTCTGCTAGTCTTGCATACCCATGCATCCCTACTTCCTGTTATTGATAAGTGGCCTAGTCCTAAAAGGACAAGTACCTTCTGCTTTTTGCGTGGCTCAAGAATTTACCCCATCCTACGCTACCACCATTAAGTGCTAGCAGAGTGGTAAATGCCTCTTTTGAAGTGAGAGTTGAGGTAAACCATGAGAGTGGCAAGTTGGGGCTCTCAGAGCTGTCAGCTAGCTGAGATTGTTCAACAGGTAAGATGCAGTCTAGGAAACACCAGTGCCTTCACCTTCTGCTTTGTGTTTACTTTTAGGAAAGATGTCCCTAGCTCTGGAAGAGGTGGTATGAAATCATGAGGCTTCTCATGGTCAGAGAGAAGCCCCTGTCCTTAGCTCCCTTTGTTTCCCATTAGCTGAGAATATATGTCTTGGTTGTAGTTTTCCATTGACAGTCTGAATGTGAGTGTGTGTGCATAGGGGCCAGGGACCTAAGTATAAGAATGGAGTTTCCAGCTCATGGGTACAGACCTCCTTGCCTCTTCCCTGTCACTAAGCCCAGTTACATCGCCTGACCTGTTCCCAAATTCCATTACTCAAACGCCCACACCATCTACCTGATGTGAGGAGGGAGGCAGTCCTAGAACCCCCTGAAGCCCATACTAGAAATCCTGAGTGCAGCTGAGTAAGTGGCAGAATGATTGAGCATCTCCTTCTTCTGCTTTGATGAGCCTCTAACCCAGGCAGGAGATTTATTTCTGTTGTCAATGTTATTTCAGGACTCAGAAACCAGTTGTCTACCTTGCTCTTCAGCCAATCACAGGCAGGGGTAAAGAGGGGAATGGCAGACAATAAGGTCTATTGGGGATAGTGCAAGTTATTTTGAGCTTATCTTATTCTTAGCCAGCAGCCTGGGGTGTCGGTGTCTGCACATGATTCAGTTTTGCCTGGTGGTGGTGGCAGCAGGACACTTTGCTTCAGGTGCTTGACGTTCAGTATTACAGAAATGAATTATGGGAAAAGCAGTTTCCTGATGCTAACACAGTCTCTAAGTAGACTCCTGAAGGATCGGGAGGAAGATTTCATGTAGACAGCCTGCTATGTGAGCAGATGTTGAAATGCCAGTGCCCACTGGGGAACATGGTCTTTATAAAGGAAAACAATCCACCTGGCACTCCAATATGCTGGATCTGATTTTGAGATGAAAGAATATAAGGTCCTGTCATTCTGAGGTTCAGCCCATGAGGCAAGACTAGCAAAGGAAAAGACAAGAGGAGAGTGACTGGTAGAGAAAACTGGGGAAGGGATGCCCTACTCTTTGTTCTCACTCCTCTAAGAGAACAGTGATGGAGCGCCAACACCTACACCTTGTCAGTGCATCAAACACTAGGTGTTGAGTTATCCTGCTTCCTAGAAATGACTTTCCCATTATCTCTACACTACCAAGTTCTTGATGTGTAAAATTCTTCAACAACTCCAGCCCCCAAGTCTTTCTGTTTTTTAGCTGCCTATAAGAATATTAGTGCATTGCTGGACACATAGTAAACGTTCAACAAATGTTGAATGAATTAATGAATGGTCTGTATTAGTAATTTTTATACTTAAAAACTCAGCAGAACCTTTACTTTCAAATATAATCTTAATCTCAAACTCAATACACAGAATGAATCAGAGTTGAACACTCGAGGAGTGGATCAAATCCTGCATCACTGCATTTATTTCTTCTTGTATCTCTAGTGCTGCAGCCAGCCTTTGACAATTCTCAACCTGACTATGATTCAGATATCCACATGTAGACTCCAATTTTAGGTATCCTGTGTAGGGTATGGTATTGGGAAAAGGAGATAGGAGTGGTCACAAGTAAAGGGGCCAAAAAGCCTAGACAAAGAAAACTCAAAGAGAAGAACACATCAGGAGAGGCAGATGTGACAAGCTATGAACTTTCGCTGGAAATTAGAAATGTGACAGCTATCATTATGAGTGAATATGACTCTTTATAAAAGGCACAAGAAAGAATAAAGAAACAAGGAGTGGGAGGCTAGGGTGGGGCCAAATGTGACTGTGAGGGAAGTATTTAATGAGACACAATCATTCATTTCACATATTCAATTCATTTTTAATAATTGCATTGTTATGGGCACTAGAGAAACACCAGTGAGTAGAAATACCTATTCTCATGAAGCTTACATTCTAGTGTGGGGTAGGAGACAGGCAAGAAACAAAGTAAACAAATAGACTCTTTCCCTGAATGATTTCATCCAGCTTTATGGTTTTATTTACCTTCTATATTTTTTTTAACATTTTCTGCTTGCAGTATTTATTTATAATTTTAATTCTTAATTTTTTAAAATTTTAATAGCTTATTGGGTCCAAGTGGTTTTTGGCTACATGGATGAATTGAATAGTGGTGAAATCTGATATTGTACCCAATATGCAATACTTCATCCCTTGACCCCCTCCCACCCTACCTCTTCTGAGTCTCCAATGTGCATTATACCACTCTATATGCCTTTGTATACCCATGTCTTAGCTCCCACTTATAAGTGAGAAGATACGATATTTGATTTTCCATTCCAGAATTACTTCACTTAGAATAGTGGCCTCTAGCTCCATTCTAGTTGTTGCAAAAGACATTATTTCATTCTTTTTTTGTGAGTGAGTAGCATTCCATGGTGTGTATATACCACATTTTCTTTATCCACTCATTGGTCGATGGACACTTAGGTTGGTTCCATATCTTCGCAATTGTTAATTGTGCTTCAATAAACATGCGTGGAAGTGTCTTTTTGATATAATGTCTTATTTCCTTTGGGCAGACACCCAGTAGTGGGATTGCTGAATCAAATGGTACATCTACTTTTAGTTCCTTAAGAAATCTCCATACTGTTTTCCATAGATGCTGCACTAATTTACACTTCCATCAGCAGTGTATAAACGTTCTCTTTTCAACACATCCACACCAACATCTATTGTTTTTTGACTTTTGAATAATGCCCACTGTGGCTGGGGTCAGGTAGTATTTCATTGTGGTTTTAATTTGCGTTTCCCTGATTAGTGATGTTGAACATTTTTTATGTGTTTTTTGGCTATTGGTATATCTTCTGAGAAATGTCTGTTCATGTCATTTGCCCCCTTTTTGATGGGATTATTTGTTTTTTTTTTTTTCTTGCTGATTTGAGTTCCTTGTAGATTCTGGATATTATTCCTTTGTCAGATACATACTTTGCAAATATTTTCTCCCAGTCTGTGGGTTGTCTGTTTACTCTGATGATTATTTATTTTGCTATACAGAGGCTTTTTATTTTAATTAGGTCCCACTTATTTATTTTTGTTTTTGTTGCATTTGCTTTTGGGGTCTTAGTCATCAATTCTTTGCCTAGGCCAATGTTCAGGAGAATTTTTCCAAGGTTATCTCCTAGATTTTGTTATGGTTTCAGGTCTTAGATTTAAGCCTTTGATCCATCTTGAGTTGATTTTTGTATAAGGTGAGAGATAGGGATTCAGTTTCATTCTTCTACACGTGGCTAGCCAGTTTTCCCAGCACCATTTATTTAATAAAGTGTCTTTTCCCCGATTCATGTTTTTTGTATGCTTTTTTGAAGATCGGATGGTTGTAGGTATTTGGCTTTATTTCTGGGTTCTCTATTCTGCTCCATTTTTACCATTATATTCAGACTCCTAATTTATATATCCAGTCATGAAGTGTCCTCAGAAGTTTAGATTCACATATCTAATTGCCAGTTCTTATGAGTCCCTCAGGTTTAACATGACCAAAACAGAATGTTTGATATTGTTCCTCCCACAGCCTATCCCATCTTGATATGGTTTCCCCATTCCTCAGTTGCTCAGGCCAACACCTAAAAGTCACCCTTGATTACTTTCTTTCCTTCACCTCCCTGCTTTCAATCTGTCAACAAGTCTTATTGGTTTCACTGTCAAAATACATGCTGGATCTAACCATTCTTCATCACCTCCATGGCTACCACCCCAATCCAAGCTATTATCATCTCATACCTGAACAACAGCAAGATATCCCTATTCAACAATTAATAATTTCCCATGACTCTAAGAATTAAACAAAAACACTTTTTTAAAGCCACCCACAGATTTTGGTCAAGATCTATCACCAATTTATTTCTACAACCTCATCTCCTATCAGTCTTTCCTTCTCACAAAGCTCAAGACACATGGGTCTCCTCTGTATTGTTTGAACCAGGCAAGTCCTTCTCCACCTCCTGCTTTTTGCCATTTATTTTTCCCTCTGCCTGCAGTGTTCTTTCTCTTGCTCTTCATATAACTCATTCCTTCCTCTTTCCACTATAACCACCTCAGAGACATCTTTCCTGACTCTCTAAAGTAGACTCAACTCCATTTTTCTGACATAGAACCCTATTTGTTTCTTTCATAATTCTCATCACAGCTTAAAATTATTTCAGTTGTTCATGTGTATATGTGCATATGTGTGTGTGTATGTGTGTTGGTTTATTTGTGTTTCTGTCACTCCCATTATGCTGCAATATAGGGGCATAATGGGAGTGAATGTGAATATAGGGGCAATGTCCATCTAATTTTCCATTGTATTTTTAGTGCCTGGCATATTAGTCACTTAATAAAAATGTTTTGAATAAACAAATGGGTGGGGAAGGATTCTGGAACTAGAATATCACGAAAGTTTGAAGAGACAATGAATTTTCTGAGCCCCATACCATCAATCACAGCAATGACTGGTAGGTTAGGCACAAGCTTCCAGGATATAGTCAGGGCCATATATTTTTGTGGCCAGGGAACATAGTATGGAGGCTAGAGCATTAATTGCATTTGCATTAGGTTAATGGAAAAAGACTGGAAGAAGAAATTTAAGTCAAATGAAGCTGGCCTTAATAACCAGTGGACGGGGCTGGGTGCCGTGGCTCACACTTGTAATCCCAGCACTTTGGGAGGCCGAGATGGGCGGATCACGAGGTCAGGAGATCGAGACCATCCTGGCTAACATGGTGAAACCCCATCTCTACTAAAAATACAAAAAATTAGCTGGGTGTGGTAGTGGGCGCCTGTAGTCGCAGCTACTCGGGAGGCTGAGGCAGGAGAATGGAGTGAACCCAGGAGGCAGAGCTTGCAGTGAGCCAAGATCGTGCCTCTGCACTCCAGCCTGGGCGGCAGAGCGAGACTCTGTCTCAAAAAAACATAAAAATAAAAATAAAAATAACCAGTGGACACAGAGCTTTCTATGTTCAGAGGTGGAACACTACCTAAAGAGATGAAATAAATGCTTTGATAACAGGCAGACCTGAGTATGAATACCGGCTGAGCCACTGACAAGCTAGGTGACTTTCATCAATTTATTTAGTCTACCCAAGCATCAGATTTCTCATCAGCAAAATAGATATGATAAGGTTGCCTACTGCATAGGGTTATTGTAACAAGTAAGTGAATTAAATATGTGTCGCACTTTGAACAGAACCTAGTACATAATATGCACCAGTAATGAACAAAAGGAAGGAGAGGCAGAAAGGGAAGAAATGAGCTCTCCTGTGGGTTGAAGATTGTGCTAGTCCTTGGGGAGAAATCCAAATGGAAAGAGAATAAATTTGCAAGATACACTTATGTCTGTGCCTATTAATTTATAGTAAACTTGCATCTTTTTGCTTACAGGAAAAAAAGTGTATAGAGTCCTAGATTCTCTATCTCTGTATTGTTACCTTGGCCTTCTTTCTCAGTTAGGTGACTGTGCTGACCTGGACGTGATTACATGGGTTACATTCCCAAAGGTATGGTCATGGTTACATAAACACACTAAAACCCAGTCAATTCATCAGGAGAAAATAGAGTCACTCAAGCTAATTATATGTCCCAGGGCCCAGACCATAAGCCAGCAGTGGCTATCTAGCGCAGCAATTTCATGCCATCCATATCCATATTGATTACTTTAGACCAATAAGAAATTTCCTCATATTGTAGTTTGAGGTGGATGTCTTGGTGTAGCATGGAGTTGCAGATGGCTCAGGAGCCAGGAAAGGCTTTCTTCAAAGAATGCCATAAATGCAGTACAATCAAAAGAAGTCACTTTGCTCCTAAATGAGGGCATAAAAATCCTACCAGTAGTCATTCTGGATGTACGAAACAGAAACAGTAGTGAGTTATCAATCCTAAAATTAGGGAAAAATATTTTCTATGAATATTTGTAGTTCGTTATTGACTTTTGAGGCTCATTATACAAGTACTAAAATATGGAATTTTATGATTACTTTGTATAATTATGTATAGACAGGGAGTGCCAAACTCCCTTTAAAGTTAGTGAGAGATATGCATGAAGAATGAGAGATAAAATTAGTTTCTATTTTTCAATTTTGTGCAAAGTAGAATTCAATATTTCAAAATGACAAAAGACTCATCTTGTTTTCTAATAGACTATAAAGCACAATAGCACAATTTATTTACATACTTTCCTTCCGAAGCTCAAAGCATTTTTCAGGTGTTCTTTTAGTTATTTTCATAATGGAAAGGGTAAATGGTTTTAATCTGTACTTTTTTCCAGTTATGAAAACTGAGGCACAGAGTGGCCAAGTCATTTACTAACAATCACAGTAGATTGTTTTTACATTTTTCCCTTTAAAATGAGATGAATAATAATTTCTGCCCTATCTCATAGTGTTGCTGTAAGGATATGTATAGAACACCTCTTGTGTGATTTAAAAGAGTCTAGACCTTACTTTCTACTCCAACCAATACCGTATTAATGATTTCGTTGCAGACTTCCACCCACTTTGTTGTGTGCAACCTGACAGTGTTTCATCTTGAACCCACTGCTGCCATGTCTTGCTCCCTACCCTGTGGTTTTGATGACACCTTGGCATTGGATGTCCTTGGGACCTTCCTTGACCAATGTTTTCCCCTGGACTGATAGCCCCGAGATATACTCCTTCATACTCCTTTAGGTTTCTCAGAAGATCCCAGCCATCCACAGAGATATCCAACTCAAGAATTCCTACCTGCATTTTCATTCCTTCCTTACCTGTTTCACTTCCCTAGCCCTCTTGTCTGTTTTCTGGAATCACTTCCCAAATATACTACCTTCAAGCAAGCCTTTTCCTCAGGCTCTGCTTTCCAGATAAGTAAGCCCAAGACAGAGTGACATGAAATAACATATGTAAGATAATTTGAAAACCCAAAAATGCTATGCAATACAAGCTATTAATCTGATTTATGTAATGTTAGTAGTCTTCACACCAATTATAACCATAATAATTATGCTCCTAATGAAGCTATTAAAGGATTGAAGCAAAACTTGGCAGTTTTTTTTTTTTTTCCCTGAAACTCTGGATCCTCTACAAATTAGAAGTATTCCTTCCCCTGGAGGAACACTAGGTTTATCAAGGGGTATTCGGGCAAAGGGAGAATTAAAATAATCAATTCCCAGTGTTATCTCAACTTCCATATGATTCAATTCTTAATATTGATCTACCAGAGTCCATGCTTGAAGTCAAGGTGTCTTACCATGGTTCCCTTTTCCTTCCTCTCCATTCATAGTTGCCCTTCTCCCACTCCACAAAAGAAAAGCAGAACATTTATCTTGAATCTTGCTATGATGTATTCTATCACCCAACTATGTTTAAAAATAATAGCAACATTGCTGAGAAAGAGAAAAGCAAAGAGAGCACTGATAAAAAAATAACTTTGGTGGACCTGTCAGTTACTAATGACCCTATAGCTTCTCTATATGTTTACATGCAGAGATTTCCACACAGAGATTTAAAATGACCTTGTGAAAGTAGAATATTTACTTATGCACAAGTGTAATACAAAATGTTACTGAAATGCTATCAAGAATGTGATGCCCAGAGCTTCAGAAAAACAGTTTCACCTAATTAGAAGAAAACCCTTCCTTTTCAGCTAATATGCTGCCCTAATTATGTCAAATGAATACTTATAAGCAATAATTTTTAGCAATAAAACTAAATTACTAATCTATCTATAATAACTCTCAAGTGTCTTACTCTCTGTCTACCATAAATTTTAGAAGTGCTTGTAGAAGATTTTGATTTGAAAACTGAAATATGGCCTGTAAAATATATGGCTGTATGTATGTGCCTGTGTGTTTGTAGTCCATGAGACAAATCCTAAAATAAACAATTTCTAATTTTTTAGTTTAACTTCTTATTTTAAAATAATTTTAGACTTTCTCTTTGCAATTAATATATATTTTATTATTCAGTGTTTTCCAGAGAAACAGAGCTAACAGGTATAGATATACGGAAAGATGTTTTTATGAGGGATTGGCTTATGTATTTTTGGAGTCTGAGAAGTCCCATGATCTGCTGTTTGAGAGCTGGAGGCCCAGGAAAGCCAGTGGAACTTCCAGTTCAAATCTGGAGGCCTGAGAACCAGTGGAACAACGGTATAAGTCTCATTCTGAGTTCAAAGTCCCAAGAATGAGGCACATCGATGTCTGAAAGCAGGAGAAGATGGATGTTCCACCTCAAGCAGAGACAGCAAATTCACTCTTCCTCTTCCTTTTTACTCTGTTCAGGCCCTAAACAGATCAAATGATCCTCACATACATTGTTTTTGTCTTCTTTTGTTTTGCATGTCTTGAATAGCTTCACTTCTATTTATTTATGTTTTGGTTGACAATTTGTGTATTTTTTATTTTTTGAAAGTTTTATTTTAAGTTCTGGGATACATGTACAATGTGCAGGGTGTGCAGGTTTGTTACATAGGTAAACGTGTGCCATAGTGGTTTGCTGCACCTATCAACCTATCACCTAGGTATTAAGCCCAGCATGCATTAGCTATTTATCCTGATGTTCTCCCTTCCCATGCACAGCCCTCCAACAGGTGTTCAGCTCTCACATATAAGTGAGAACAAGTGGTGGGTGGTTTTTTGTTCCTGCATTAGTTTGCTGAGGATAATGGCTTCCAGCTCCATTCATGTCCCTGCAAAGGACATGATCTCATTCCTTTTTATGGCTGCATAATATTTCACGGTGTATATGTACCACATTTTCTTAATCCAGTCTATCATTGATGGGCATTTGGGTTGATTCCATGTCTTTGCTATTGTGAATATTGCTGCAATGAACATATGCATGCGTGAATCTTTATAACAGAATGATTTATACTCATGCACATTGTTGATGATGATCTTTTTTAGTCAGTCTACTGAGTAGACAGAGTATATGCTATTGCAAATGCTAATCTCTTCTGGAGACACCCTCACAGACACACCCGGAAATAATGTTCACCAGCAATCTGAGCATCCTTGATCCCAGTCAAGTTGACACATAAAATTTATCATCACATGTATCTTGGAGTAGATACTTTGAAACTATGCAAATATCCTGTTTCTCCTTAAACTCTTGCCCATTGATTTTAGCATCCATTGGTGGATCTTCTCTGCAGCAATAATTACTGTGGTATTCTAATGGTGATTTTCTATTTCCCTCAATCTTTCTACATTTGTTAATTGGAATTCTTCTGTAAAGAAGAGCTGTTCCTTCATAATTTTGTGTTTAACTTTTTTTTATTCTACAAGTTATTATCCTATACTGTTGTTATCTATTCTGTTGCTCAAATTGTTCTCATTTTGATCATAGGGATCTCTAATAATATAGAGAGAAATGTCTTTAAAAGTCAAATGGTTTAAATCATTTGCTTCTGATAAAATTGAGCTAGTTGCATTATCAGTGACTGATCATTAAAAAGTGTGTTGAGGGTAGAACACTGTGTAATGTTTCACACGTAACACAGAAGACATTCAAAGAAACTTCCATTCTTATAAACTTTTTTATATGAACAAAATTTCTCAATACTTTTTCTATAAAAAGTAAAAATTAATGACCAGTGATGAGCTTTTTTTCATAAAAGAAAGAAATTGAATTGATACTGAGACATATCTAAATCTAGCAATTTTCAATAACATTTTGCTTTTTTTCCCATAGGTTACTGAGGTACAGGTGGCGTTTGGTTACATGAATAAGTTCTTTAGTGGTGATTTGTGAGATTTTGGTTCACCCATCACCTGAGAAATATACACTGCATCCAATTTGCAGTCTTTTATCCTTCATCCCCCTCCCATTCTTCCCCCCAAGTCCCCAAAGTCCACTGTATCATTCTTCTGCCTTTGCACCCTCATAGCTTAGCTCCCACATATCAGTGAGAACATACGATATTTGGCATTCCATTCCTGAGTTACTTCACTTAGGATAATAGACTCCAGTCTCATCCAGGTCGATGTGAATGCCATTAATTGATTCCTTTTTATGTTTGAGTAGTATTCCATATATACCACAATTTCTTTATCCACTCGTTGATTGATGGGCATTTGGGTTGGTTCCATGATTTTGCAATTGCAAACTGTGCTGCTATAAACATGTGTGTGCAAGTATCTTTTTCGAATAATGACTTCTTTTCCTCTGGATAAATACCCAGTAGTGGGATTGCTGGATCAAATAGTAGTTCTACTGTTAGTTCCTTAAGAAATCTCCACACTATCTTCCATAGTGACTGTGCTAGTTTACATTCCCATCAGCAGTGTAAAAGTGTTCCCTTATCACTGCATCCACGTCAACATCTACTGTTTTTTCATTTCTTGATTATGGCCATTTTTGCAGGAGTAAGATGGTATTGCATTGTGGTTTTGATTTGTATTTCCCTGATCATTAGTGATGTTGAGCATTCTTTCATATGTTTGTTGGCCATTCGTATAACTTCTTTTGAGAATTGTCTGTTCACGTCCTCAGCCCACTTTTTGATGGGATTGTTTGTTTTTTTCTTAATGATTTGTTTGAGCTCATTGTAGATTTTGGATATTAGTCCTTTGTCAGATGTATAGATTGTGAAGATTTTCTCCCATTCTATGGGTTGTCTGTTTACTCTGCTGACTGTTCCTTTTGCCGCACAAAAGTTCTTCAGTTTAATTAAGTCCTAGCTATTTAGCTTTGTTTTTATTGAATTTGCTTTTGGGTTCTTGGTCATGAAATCTTCGCCTAAGCCAATGTCTAGAAGGGTTTTTCCAATGTTTTATTCTAGAATTTTTACAGTTCCAGGTCTTAGATTTAAGTCCTTAATCCATCTTGAGTTGATTTTTGTATAAGGTGAGAGATGAGAATCCAGTTTCATTCTCCTACATATGGCCAGCCAATTATCCCAGCACCATTTGTTGAAAAGGGTGTCTTTTTCCCACTTTATATTTTTGTTTGCTTTGTCGAATATCAGCTGGCTGTAAGTATTTGGGTTTATTTCTGGGTTCTGTATTCTCCATGGATCTATGCACCTATTTTTATACCAGTTCCATGCTTTTTTGGTGACTATGACCTTATTGTATAGTTTGAAATCTGGTAGTGTGATGCCTCCAGATTTGTTCTCTGTGCTTAGTCTTGTTTCGGGTAAGTGGGCTCTTTTTTGGTTCCATATGAATTATAAAATAGCTTTCTCTAGCTCTGCAAAGAATGATGCTGGTATTTTGATGGGAATCGCATTGAATCTGTAGAATGCTTTTGGCAGTATGGTCATTTTCACAATATTGATCCATGAGCATGAAACGTGTTCCCATTTGTTTGTGTCTCCTGTGATTTCTTTCAGCTGTGTTTTGTAGTTTTCCTTGTAGAGGTCTTTTGCCTCCGTGGTTAGGTACATTTCTAAGTATTTTATTTATTTATCTATTGCAGCTATTGTAAAAGGGGTTGAGCTCTTGATTTGATTCTCCGTTTGGTTGCTGTTGGTGTATAGAAGAGCTATGTAGAGAATGTACTGGTTTGTGTACATTAATCTTGTATCCAGAAACTTTGATAAATTCTTTGACCAGTTCTAGGAGCTTTCTAGAGGAGTGTTTGGGGTTTTTGAGGTACACAATCATATCATCAGCAAACAGTGACATTTTGACTTCCTCTTTACCTATTTGGATGCCCTTTATTTCTTTCTTTTGTCTGATTGCTCTGGATAGGACTTCCAGAACTACGTTGAAGAGGAGTGGTAAGAGTGGGCATCCTTGTCTTGCTCCAGTTCTCAGAGGGAATGCTTTCAACTATTCCATATTCAATATTATGTTGGCTGTGGATTTGTCATAGATGGCTTTTATTATATTGAGATATGTCCCTTGTACACTGATTTTCTTGACAGTTTTAATCATAAAGGGATGCCGAATTTGTCAAATGCTTTTTCTGCATCTGTTGAGATAGTCATGTGATTTTTGTTTTTAATTCTGTTTATGTGGTGTATCACATTTATTGACTTACATATGTTAAACCATCCCTGCATCCCTACTATGAGACCTACTTAATCATGGTGGATTATCTTTATGATATGTTGTTGGATTTGATTAACTAGTATTTTTGTTAAGGATTTTAGCATCTATGTTCATCAGGGATGTCGGCCTGTAGTTTTCTTTTTTGGTTGTGTCCTTTCCCGGTTTTGGTATTAGTGATGCTGGCTTCATAGAATGAATTAGGGAAGATTCCCTCTTTCTCTATCTTGTGGAATAGTGTCAAAAAGATTACTGCCAATTCTTCTTTGAATGTCAAATAGAATTCTGCTATGGATCCGTCTGGTCGTGGAATTTTTTTGTTGCTAATTTTAAAATTACCATTTCAATCTATCTGCTTGTTATTAGTCTGTTCAAGGTATCTAATTCTTCCTGATTTGAGCTAGGGAGTTGTATTTTTCCAGGAATTTGTCCATCTCTTCTAGGTTTTCTAGTTTATGTGTGCAAAGGTGTTCATAGTAGCCTTGAATGATCTTTTGTATTTCAGTGGTGTCAGTTGTTATATCTTCTGTTTCATTTCTTAATGAGGTTATTTGGATTTTCACTCTTCTTTTCTTGGTTAATCTTGCCAGTGGTCTATTAATTTTGTTTATCTTTTCAGATAACCTGCTTTTGTTTCATTTTACTCTTTTGTATTTGTTTTTTTTTTGTTTCAATTTCATTTAGTTCTGCTCTGATCTTGGTTATTTCCTTTCATCTGCTGGGTTTGGGTTTGGTTTGCTCTTGTTTCTCTAGTTCCTTGAGAGTGTCAATTTGTGCTCTTTCAGTCTTTTGATGTAGGTGTTTAGGGCTATGAACTTTCCTCTTAGCACTGCCTTTGCTGTATCCCGGAGGTTTTGATAGGTTATGTCATTATTGTCATTCAGTTCAAATAATTTTTAAATTTCCATCTTGATTTCATTTTTGACCCAATGCTCATTCAGGAGCAGAATATTTCATTTCCATGTATTTGCGTAGTTTTATAGGTTCCTTTTGGAGTTGATTTCCAGTTTTATTCCACTGTGGTCTGCGAGAGTGCTTGGTATACTTCCAATTTTCTTAAATTTATTGAGGCTTGTTTTATGGCTTATCATATGGTCTATGTTGAAGAAAGTTTCACGCACTGTTGAATAGAATGTGTATTTTGTGGTTGTTGGATGAAATGTTCTGTATGTATCTGTTAAGTCCATTTGTTCCAAGGTATAGTTTAAATCCATTGTTTCTTTGTTGACTTTCTGTCTTTATGACCTGTCTAGTGCTGTCAGTGGAGTATTGAAGTCCCCCACTATTATTGCGTTGCTGTCTATCTCATTTCTTAGGTCTATTACTAATTGTTTTATAAATTTTGGAGCTCCAGTGTTAGGTGCATACATGTTTAGGATTGTGATATTTTCCTGTTGGACAAGGCCTTTTACTATTATATAATATCCCTCTTTGTCTCTTTTAACTGCTGTGGCTTTGAAGTTTGTTTTGTCTGATATAAGAATAGCTACGCCTGCTCACTTTTGGTGTCCATTGGCATGAAATGCCTTTTTCCACCCCTTTACTTTAAGTTGATGTGAGTCCTTATGTGTTAGGTGAGTCTCCTAAAGCCAGCAGATAGTTGATTGGTGAGTTCTTATCCATTCTGCAGTTCTGCACCTTTTAAGCGGAGCATTTACACCACTTATATTCAATGTTAGTATTGAGATATGAGGTACCTTTCCATTCATTTTGCTGTGTACCTTGTTTTTTTTTTTTTTTGGTTTTGCTTTTTAAATTGTCATTTGTTTTATAGGTCCTGTGTGATGTAGATTTTAAAGAGTTTCTGTTTTGATGTGTTTCCAGGATTTGTTTCAAGATTTAGAGCTCCTTTTCACAGTTTTTGTAGTGGTGGCTTCATAGTGGCAAATTCTCTCAGCAGTTGTTTGTCTGGAAAAGACTGTGTCTTTCCCTCATATATGATGCTTACTTTCATTGGAGACAAAATTCTTTATTGATAATTGTTTTGTTCTAGGATGTTGAAGATAGGGCCCCAACCCCTTCTAGCTTGTAGGGTTTCTGCTGAGAAATCTGCTGTTAATCTGATAGATTTTCTTTTCTAGGTTACCTGGTGCTTTTGTCTCACAGCTCCTAAGATTCTTTCCTTCATCTTAACTTTAGATCACCTGATGACAATGTGCCAAGGCAATTCTCTTTTTGTGATGAATTTCCCAGATGTTCTTTGTGCTTCTTGTATTTGGATGTCTAGGTCTCTAGGAAGGCTGAGGAAGTTTTCCTCAATTATTCCCCCAAATAGTCCAAACTTCTAGATTTCTCTTCTTTCTCAGGGACATTGACTATTCTTAGGTTTGGTCGTTTAACATAACCCCAGACTTCTTGGAGGCTTTGTTCATATTTTCTAATTCTATTTTATTTGCCTTTGATGGATTGGGTTAATTGAAAGGCCTTGTCTTCAAGCTCTGAATTTCTTCTACTTGTTCAATTTTATTGCTGAGACTTTCTAGAACATTTTGCATTTATATAAGTGTGTCCAATGTTTCCTAAAGTTTTGATTATTTTTTCTTTATGCTATCTATTTCCTTGAATATTTCTCCCTTTGCTTCTTGTATCATTTTTTTGGATTCCCTTTCATTGAGTTTGCCTTTCTCTTGTGCCAACCTGATTAGCTTAATAACTAACCTCCTGAATTCTTTTTTAGATAAATATGAGATTTCTTCTTGGTTTGTATCCATTGCTGGTGAGCTAGTGCGATTTTTGGGGGATGTTAGAGAGCTTTGTTTTGTCAAATTACCAGAGTTAGTTTTCTGGCTCCTTCTCATTTGGGTAGGCTCTGTCAGAGAAAAGGTCTAGGGCTGAAGTCTGTCGTTCAGATTCTTTTGTCCCACGGGGTGTCTCCTTGATGTAGTACTCTTCCCCTTTTCCAATGTATGTGGTTTCCTCAGAGCTGATCTGCAGTGATTGTTATCTCTCTTCTGGGTCTAGCCACCCAGCAAGTCTACCAGGCTCTGGGATGGTACTGGAGGTTGTTTGCATAGAATCCTGTGATGTGAACCATCTATGGGTCTCTCAGTCATGGATACCAGTACCTGTTCTGGTGGAGGTGGCAGGGGGGTGAAATGGACTCTGTAAATGTTCTTAGCTTTGGTGGTTTATTATTCTGCTTTTGTGCTGGTTGACCTCCTGCAGGGAGGTGGTGTTTTCTAGAGAGCATCAGCTGTGGTAGTATGGAGAGGAACTGTTGGTGTTCAGGGCCCTAGAAGTCTTAAGAGTATGCATTATTTGTCTTCAGCTGCCAGGGTGGGTAGGGAAGGCCTATCAGGTGGGGGCAGGGCTAGGCGTATTTGAGCTCAGACTCTCTTTGGTTGGGTCTTGCTGTGGCTGCTGTTGGAGATGGGGGTTAAATTCCCAGGTCAATGCACTTGTGTACCTAGGAGGATTATGGCTGCCTCTGCTGAGTCATGCAGGTTGTCAGGGAAGTGGGGGAAAGCCGGCAGTCACAGGCCTCACCCAGCTGCCACGCAATCTGAAGGACCGGTTTCACTCCCACCATGCCCCCCCCCACCCCGACTAACAGCACCGAGTTTGTTTCCAGGCAGTGGGGGAGAAGGGCTTCTTGAGAATTTGCCTGAGGCTACCCGCCTCCCAACTGTGAAAGAAAAGGGCTTTGGTTCTTCTCCCACCTGTGGAGTCTGCACACCTGATTAGCGCCCTCCCCTGAGTTCTGATCAGGAGGCTTCTCACCCTATTTAAATTGTTACAAAGTTCAGCTGGAGACTTTTCTCCTTGTGGTATTTTCCCCTCACCTCTGGCTGTCCTCCTGAAGGATCCCTGTGGTACCAGGCAAGAATGGCCTGCTCCGGGACCCAGCCAGCTCCCAGGGCCTTTCCTGTTGCTTCCTCTACCCCGTATTTCACTCAACTCCAGGTTGAGTGAATTCACTCAGTTCCAGGTAAGGTCAGAAACTTCTCCCGCAAAGTAGACCTTCAGTTTCCCCAGTGGGAATGTGTGTTCACGAGCGGAGGATCTCCCTTTCTCACTACCACAGTTTGGGCACTCACAGTATTGGAGTGTCTCCTGGGTCCTTCAGGGGCAGTCTGCTTTTTTCAGAGGGTCTGTGGGTCCTCTCAGGTTTCCTGGTTTTCTGCTTTTTCATATTAAGTAATTTTCCAAAAATGTGTGATATAGTCATGTAGTTTTATCAATTATGTGCTATGCATAATAGTAATGACAACTCAATCTAGGAAATAAAAGCAATTAGAGACTCATGGTCACAAAAATAAAAATAAAATTATATATATATATATATAAATACAAGTATGTGAGAGTGATCAGTAAGACACTTCTAAACGTATTAATATATTGTAATATTCTGTGGGGGAAGTAAAACAGAAATACGAGTTCAAGGAGAAAAGATGTTCACATATTTTTTATTTTTTTCCTATTGAAACAATCTTTTAATTTAAAATTTTATTTGTAAAAATTAGTACCAAATTTGATTATTTTTTGGTGTACAAGTTCATGTAACGACCACCATAATGATGACACAAATCAGGAGCATAAGCCCGCAAACCTCCTTTATGCATCTCTTTATAGCAACATTTCCTTCCCTTGCCTAATCTACACCAACGACTAATCTATTATTATTATTATTATTATACTTTAAGTTCTAGGGTACATGTGCACAATGTGCAGGTTTGTTACATATGTATACATGTGCCATGTTGGTGTGCTGCACCCATTAACTCGTCATTTACATTAGGTATATCTCCTAATGCTATCCCTCCCCCCACCCCCTCCCCACAATAGGACCCGGTGTGTGATGATCTCCTTCCTGTGTCCAAGTGTTCTCATTGTTCAATTCCCACCTATGAGTGAGAACATGCGATATTTGGTTTTCTGTTCTTGTGATAGTTTGATGAGAATGATGGTTTCCAGCTGCATCCATGTCCCTACAAAGGACACGAACTCATCCTTTTTTATGGCTACATAGTATTCCATGGTGTATATGTGCCACATTTTCTTAATCCACTCTGTCACCAATGGACATTTGAGTTGATTCCAAGTCTTTGCTATTGTGAATAGTGCCGCAATAAACATATGTGTGCATGTGTCTTTATAGCAGCATGATTTATAATCCTTTGGGTATATCCCCAGTAATGGGATGGCTGGGTCAAATGGTATTTCTAGTTCTAGATCCTTGAGGAATCGCCACACTGTTTTCCACAATGGTTGAACCAGTTTACAGTCCCACCAACAGTGTAAAAGTGTTCCTATTTCTCCACATCCTCTCCAGCACCTGTTGTTTCCTGATTTTTTAATGATTGCCATTCTAACTGGTGTCAGATGGTTCTCATTGTGGTTTTGATGTGCATTTCTCTGATGGCCAGTGATGATGAGCATTTTTTCATGTGTCTGTTGGCTGTATGAATGTCTTCTTTTGAGAAGTGTCTGTTCATATCCTTTGCCCACTTTTTGATGGGGTTGTTTGTTTTTTTCTTGTAAATTTGATTGAGTTCTTCGTAGGTTCTGGATATTAGCCCTTTGTCAGATGAGTAGATTGCAAAAATTTTCTCCTATTCTGTAGGTTGCCTGTTCACTCTGATGGTAGTTTCTTTTGCGTGCAGAAACTCTTTAGTTTAATTAGATCCCATTTATCAATTTTGGCTTTTGTTGCCATTGCTTTTGGTGTTTTAGATGTGAAGTCCTTGCCCATGCATATGTCCTGAATGGTATTACCTAGGTTTTCTTCTAGGGTTTTTCTTCTAGGTTTTTTTCTTCTAGGTTTCTTCTAGACTAACATTTAAGTCTCTAATCCATCTTGAATTAATTTTCATGTAAGGAGTAAGGAAAGGATCCAGTTTCAGCTTTCTACTTATGGCTAGCCAGTTTTCCCGGCACCATTTATTAAATGGGAATCCTTTCCCCACTTCTTGTTTTTGTCAGGTTTGTCAAAGATCAGATGGCTATAGATGTGTGGTATTATTTCTGAGGGCTCTATTAATTACAATATCTGTTATCTACTTGAAAATGCCATAAAAGTAGAATTTTATAGTGTGTAATATTTTCAGTCTTGTTCATTTTACTCAGCACAATGCACTTCAGATTTATCTAAGTTGTTGCAAGTATCAATTGTGTATTTTTTATATTACTGAATATTGTTTAAAATACCCTTTTCTATTGTATTGATTTATATCTTTGTCAAATAAATTGGTTATGTGTATGGGTCAATTTTGGGACTCTTTTTCTCTATTCTGTTGGTTTATGTGTCTTTTTGCCAATAGCATGCTGTCTTAATCACTGTGGCATTATAATAAACCTTAAAATTGGATAGTGTGATTTATTCCTCTTTTTCAAAATTGTTTCAACTATGCTAGCTCTTTTGACCCTCAGTATAATTTTCAGGATTAGGTGAATTTGTTGAAATCTGTAAAAACAGTTGAGATTTTGATTAAAATTGCATTAAATCTCTAGAACAGTTTGAGGGGATTTGACATCTTGACTATGTTGAAACTTCCAGTCCACAAACATGGTATGTATTTTCATTACTTAGGTCTTTTAAATATTTAACCACTTATTAGTCCTTGAGAATAAAAGGAATGTTTCTAGATGTACAACTATGTTGCTTACAAATAAGAGGTTTTTTCCTTCCTTCTGTGTAAAATTGTTATTTATTTTCCTTGCTTATTACACACTAGATAGGACTTCAATTATGGTGCTGAATAAAAGTATTGCAAAAGAACATTAGTGCCTTTTCCCCAAAATTAAGGTGAAAAAAATGTAGTCTTTCAACATTATGTATAAAGTTAGCTGTAGATTTCTTGTAAAAATCTGTTGTCATAAATTGGTGCTGAATATCGATAAAGGAATTATTTGCGTCAAAGTTTATATAACTACATAGTTTTTCTTTTTTCCCCCAGCTTTGCTGAGGTACAATTTTATACATAAAGCTGCACATAATTAACATATATAATTTGGTGACTTTGGATATATGTATTCCCTTGTGTTTTTATTATCACAATCAAGGTACTAAACATATTCATCACCTTCAAAAGTTTCTTTGGGTCCTTTTGTTTTTTGTTTGTTTGTTTTGTTTCTGTTTTTGCTAAGTTTATATTGTTTTGGATTGTTCATTACTAGTTTATAGAAATGCAACTGACTTTTTAATGTTGATTTCATATTCTACAACTTTACTGAATTTGTTTATTAGTTCTAACAGTTTGTGTGTGCGTGTGTGTGTGTTTAGTCTTTAGTGCTCGCTACATACAAGATCATGTCATCTGTATACAGAGATCATTTTACTTGTTCCTTTCAATTTCAGATGCCTTTCCTTTTTGTCTTGCCTAACTGCCTTTGTTAGGACCCTCAGTACAATGTTGAATAGAAGGTGGTAAGCATAGGTGTCCTTGACTTATTCCAGATAAAAGAGAAAAAACTTTCAGTATTTGACTTTGAGTATTGATATGGTTTGGCTGTGTCCCCCCACCCCATCAAGTCTCATCTTGAATTGTAACTCCCACAATTCCTACATGTCGTGGGAGCAACCAGGTGGGAGGTGATTGAATTATGGCGGCGGGTCTTTCTTGCGTTGTTTTCTTGGTAATGAATGAGTCTCATGAGATCTGATGGTTTTAAAAAAATGGGAGCTTCCCTGCACAAGTTTCCTTTGCCTGCTGCCATTCACATAAGATGTGACTTGCTCCTCCCTGCCTTCCGCCATGATTGTGAGGCCTCCCCAGCCATGTGGAACTGAGAGTCCAATTAAACCTCTTTATCTCGTAAATTGCCCAGACTCAGATGTGCCTTTTACAGCTGCATGAAATGGACTAATACAAGTATAATGTTAGTTGTGGGCTTTTCATATATGGCCTTTATTGTGTTTAGGTAATTTTTTTCTATGCCTAATTTGTTGACTGTTTTTATTGTGAAAGCGTTTTGAATTTTCTCAAATGCTTTTTGTGCATCTGTTGAGATAAACCCGTGATTTTTGCCCTTCTTTCTCCCAATGTGGTGTGTCACATTTATTGATTTGTGTATCTTGAACTATCCTTGCATCCCTGTGATATCCCACTATATCATGGTGATATGGTTTGGATGTTTGTTCCCTCCAAATCTCATGTTGAAATGTAATCCCCAATGTTGGAGGCAGGGCCTGGTGGGAGGTGTTTGGGTTATGGGGGTGGAGTCCTCATGAACAGATTGGTGCTGTCCTTGCAGTAGTGAGTGAGTTACTGTGAGATCTGCTTGTTTAAAATGTGTGGCACCTCCCCCCACTCTTGCTCCTGCTCTCACCATGTAATATGCTGATTCTTGCATTCCACCATAAGACCTTACCAGAAGCCAAGCAGATGCTGGTGCCATGCTTGTACAGTCTGCAGAACCATAAGTCAATTAAACATGTTTTATTTATAAATTACTCCCAGCCTCAGGTATTTCTTTATAGCAATGCAAATGGACTAACATTTATAGTATATGATCCTTTTCATGTGCTGTTGAATTCAGTTTGCTAATATATTGTTGAGAATTTTTGCACCCATGTTCATCAGTGCTATTGACCTGTAGTTTTCTTTTTTTGTGTGTGTGTCATTGGCTTTGGTATCAATCATGCTGGCTGCATAAAATGAATTTGAAAATGTTCCCTGTTCTATTTTTTGGAAGAGTTTAACAAGTGTCAGTATTAATTCTTCTTTAAATGTTCAGAAGAATTCATACATAAAGGCATCAGCTTTCTGTTGTTTGGATGTTTTTTGATTACCCATTCAATTTATATATTTGCTATTGGTTTGCTCAGGGTTTCTATTTCTTCTTAAATCAGTCTTGGTAGAATGTATATGTCTAGGAAATTATGAATTTCTTCTAAGTTGTTCAATTTGTTGGTGTAAAATCTTTCATAACAGTCCCTTCTGATCTTTTAAAAATTTTCTTGGCATAAGTTGTAATGTCTCATTTTTCATTTCTGATTTTATTTATGTGAGTCTTCTCTCTTTATTTCTTAGTCTAGCTAAGGGTTTGTAAATTTTATCTTTTCGAAAACCCACCTCTTAGTTTCATTGATTTTTACACTCTTTTTTGTCTTCTATTTAATTTATTTCAGATCCAGCTTTTATTATTTCCTTTTTCTGCTAAATTTGTCCTCACTTCGTTTTTCTTTTTATAGTTTCTTGAGTTTTAAAGTTAGTTTGTTTAATTGAGACTTTTTTCTTTTTTAAATGTAGGCATTTATCACTATAACATTCCCTTCTACACTTTCCCTACTGCACTTGCTGTATCTCATAAGTTTTGGGATGTTGTGTTTTTATTTTCATTTTTTGAGATATTTTCTGATTTCTCTTTTGATTTTTTCTTTGACAAAAAGGTTGTTTAAGAGCATGTTGTTTAATTTCCATGTATTTGTGAGTTTTCTTTATTTAATTTTATTATTGATTTATAGTTTTATACCAGTTTGGGTGAAAAAGACACTTAAAATTATTTCAAACTTCTTTAATTTGTTAAGATCTTTTATGTTACCTAGCATGTGATCTACCCTGTAAAATATTCTGTGTGCACTTGAAAAGAATATGTATTCTGCTGCTATTTGGTAGACTGTTCTATATATGTTAGGTTCATTTTGTGTCTGGAATTGGTGGGTTCTTGTTCTCACTGACTTCAAGAATGAAGCCGCGGACCCTCATGGTGAGTGTTACAGTTCTTAAAGATGGTGTGTCCAGAGTTTGTTCCTTCCGATGTTCAGATATGTCTGGAGTTTCTTCTTTCTTGTGGGTTCATGGTCTCACTGACTTCAGGAGTGAAGCTGCAGACCTTCACGGTGAGTGTTACAGCTCTTAAAGATGGCACAGACACAGAGTGAGCAGCAGCAAGATTTATTGTGAAGAGTGAAAGAAAAAGCTTCCACTGCATGGAAGGGGACCTGAGAAGGTTGCTGCTGCTGGTTCGGGCGGCCTGCTTTTATTTCCTATCTGGCCCCACCCACATCCTGCTGATTGCTCCATTTTACAGAGTGCTGATTGGTCCACTTTACAGAGAGCTGATTGGTTCGTTTTACAGAGAGCTGATTGGTCCATTTTGACAGAGTGCTGATTGGTGCATTTACAGTCCTTCAGCTAGACACAAAAGTTCTCCAAGTCCCCACCTGATTAGTTTGACACAGAGTGCTGATTGGTGCTTTTACAAACCTTTAGCTAGACACAGAGTGCTGATTGGTGCATTTACAATCCTTTAGCTAGACAGAAAAGTTCTCCAAGTCCTCACCCGACCCAGAAGTCCAGCCAGCTTCACCTTTCAATCCCCCATCTAAACAGGACACTGCAACTGCTGTTGGGAATTTGGCCGATGACTGCTCCAGCTACTTCCTGCTGGATAGGGGCAAAGAAGGGGCCCTGCAGTTGTAGTGTACTCCAGAGGGGAACTCTTTAGGCCAGTGGAAGGGCCAGCAGGTCGGTCCAGGGGTCCTTGGTGGAAGTCGTTAGTTGAACTCATTTGGGGCTCCATTTGTAAGACCATCTGTAGCTTGATGGCCTCAATTCTAGAGGAAACAAATTTGACAAGAAGGTTAAAGATACAGGGCCCAAAGGCGAGTAACAGCAAGATGGCTGTCACGGGACCTAGAAAGGGGAGAAGCCATGTTGCCCAACTCCAGTGGTTGGTATATGAGTTTGAAAGGCGTCTCATTTCAGAAGCCTTTTGCTGTAAATGCCGGGTGGCATCTCGTACTATCCCTGAATGGTTAGTGTAAAAACAACACTCTTCCCCTAAGAAGGTGCAGAGCCTTCCTTTCTCAGCAGTGAGGAGGTCTAGGCCTCGGTGGTTTTGGACAGTCACTGCTACCAAACAGTCTCTTTGGGATTGTAGAGTAAGGATAGATTTTGTTGTTTCTTGCAAACTGTCTGAGAAATCCTTTGAGAGTGTGTGGTAGTAGAATAATACATGTTACACTGTTAACTTTTTGCAAACTTTACATTTGTTGAAAACCTTGTAAGTTTGGGATTTCAATTATTCTTTGCTATTAATAAGACCTCGTTCAGTCCATATTAACTTAAAATTGGTATAGATGGCTCCTTCCTGATTCTGGAAGTACTTTAAGGTTTGACTAAGTGCAAACAACTCTCATGTTTGAGTAGATCAGTTATTAGGCAATTTTCCTAACTCTGCTTCTACAAGAGTTTCCTTATCATTTACTGAATACCCATTGTGTCTTTTTTCCTTAATCGCCCAGGAGGAACCATCTATCCTCCTGTCCTGTCCTGAAGGGAGTTCCTCCTAGATCTGGTCGGACCTTTGTATGGTAATTAATTAAGATTTAGATTCCCTGTTAGGAAACTTGCTGGGTTAAGGATTTTCGATAGGAAGGCTATGGGTTATCAGTGGTCTCAGTGCTTTTGGGCTGCGACCTTGTTTACACTGACAACAAGGTGGTATTGGAGTGTTACAGGGTTACAGAGAAGACCTTCAATTATCAATTATAGGTTTTAAATTTACCCTGGCTTTTAAAGGAATAGGGTGCACTGTTTTTTCTTTACTACTTCCATCTTTCTCTTTCTCTCTCTTTGACTTCTTCTTTGTCTGTCTCTGTCTTTCTTTCTTTGACTCCCTCTTTGTCTCTTCATCTTTCCTTCTTTGCCTTTCTGTCTCTCTTTCTCTTTCCTTCTCTTTCTTTGACTTTGTCTTTCTCTTTCTTTCTCTCTGACTCCCTCTTATCTGTCTCTGCCTGTCTTTTTCTTTCATTGTCTCTCTCTTTGTCTCTCTGTCTCTCTCTCTCTCTCTCTCTCTCTCTCTCTCTGACTTTCTGTCTCTTTCTCTCTTTCTTTTCTGCTGGTCTTTCCCTGCCTTTGCCAGCCACTTATGCTGCTGTTCTACCCTCTCCTTCACCTTTTTGATGGCTTTGGCAGTATAAGACTGTCACCTCCTTGGGTGTTTGCACTGCGTGCAATAACTCCATGGTTTCCTTGTGGTATTTAATGGGGGATCCCCCAGAGGTTAGGAACTCCCTTTCTTTCCATATTGCAGCATGGGCATGTAGGATTAGATAAGCATACTTGTTATCTGTATACACATTTATTCCTCTTCCCTTTCCCAGTTCTAAGGCTCGGGTAAGTGCCACTAGTTCTGCTAACTGGGCGCTGGTCCCTGGGGGAAGAGGCTTACTTTCAAGTATGGTTACATTACTAACAATGGTATAACCTGCCCTTTGTATCCCATTCTCCACAAATGAACTTCCATCAGTATATAGGTTAAGGTCAGGATTAGCTAAGGGGACTTCTAAGAAATCATCCCGGGCAGCATAAGTCTGGACTATAATTTGTTGGCAGTCATGCTTGATTGGTTCCCCATCCTCTGGGAGAAAAGTGGCAGGGTTGAGGGCCATACACGTACGTATTTGAAGCACTGGTCCCTCAAGGAGTAATGCCTGGTATCTAAGTAGGCGGTTGTCCGATAGCCATAAACTTCCTTTGGCACCTAGCATGCCATTTACATCATGAGTAATCCAGAGTGTGAGGTCCTTTCCTTGTATTATTTTGATAGCCTTTGACACTAAGCTGGCCACCACCACAATTACCCATAAACAGTGAGGGCAGACTTTTGCTACTACATCAGTTTCCTTACTTAGGTATGCCACTGGTTGTGGGGTTGTCCCACGAGTCTGAGTAAGGACTTCAAGAGCTATCCCTGCTCTCTCTGTGACGTATAAAGAGAAGTTTTGTCCTGTGGGAAGGCTTAAGGATGGAGCTTGAGTTTGTTCCTTCCAGTGCCCAGACTTCAGGGTTGATTCCCTCCTCAAGTAGGGGACAACAAATGGGTAACTTGTTCCCCATATTCATGTAGACAATACCTCCAGCTTTGGCTAATATATCCCTCCCTAATAAGGGTGTGGGACTTTCAGACATAGCAAGAAAGGCATGTGAAAAGAGCAAAGTCTCCCAATTACAACTGAGGAGGTGGGAGAAAAACCTGGTCACAGGCTGTCCCAGGATTCTTTGGATGTTAACGGATCTTGAGGACAGTCATCAAGGACAGGGGATTAACACTGAGAAGGCCACACCAGTGTCCAGGAGGAAGTCAATTTCCTGGCCCTCAATGGTTAAGCGTACCTGGGGCTCAGTGAAGGTGATAACATGAGCTGGTGCTTGCCCCGGGCACCCTCAGTCACATTTTTGGATCATCTGGTTGGGGGCTTCTGGCCCAGAGAACCATTGCACTCTGGGGCAGTGTGTCTTCCAGTGATTGCCTTGGCATAGTGGATATGGACAAGGGGGTGGCTTGTTTCTCATTGGACAACCTTTTCTAAAGTGTCCACACTGATAACAAGCCCTACCAGGTGATTGGCCTGCTCCATTTTCTGTCCTCTCTGAACCACCAAGGTTTGTTTGTCTGAGGGCCATGACTAAGGCTGTGGCCTTTCTCTGATCTCGCTTTTCCTTTTGGGCCTGTTCCTCTTGATCCCTATTATAGAACACTGAGGTTGCCAGGTTTAATAATGTCTCCAAATTTTGTTTAGGGCCCAGGGCTTGCTTTTGGAGCTTTCTCCTGATATCTGCAGCTGATTGGGTAATAAACTTATCTTTTAGAATCAATTGACCATCGAGTGATTCAGGTGACAGGGGAGTATATTTTCTTAAGGCCTCCTGTAGCTCCTCAAGGAAGGCAGAAGGATTTTCTTCCTTTGCCTGAGGTATGGTGGACATCATTGAATAATTCATGGGCTTTTTCCTAATTCTCCTCAGTCCTTCTAGAACACAGGTCAACAGATGTTTACGACTCCAGTTCCCATGATCTGAGTCAAAGTCCCATTGGGGATCCATACCGGGGACGTCTTGCTGACCGATAGGGAATTTATCCCTTTCTTTGGCTGTCATTCTATCATTTACTTGACTAAGATACCAGATATCTTCAAACTCTTGGGCTGCAGCTAAAGCCTCATTCTTTTCATTAAAGGTCAGGGTTTGATCTAACAATAGCATGACATCTCTCCAAGAGAGATAGAAGGTTTGCCCTAGACCCTGTAGGACATCTGTGTACCTATCAGGATCATCTGAAAACTTCCCCAGGTCTGCCTTGATCTACTTTAAATCAGAGAGGGAGAGAGGGACATGTATCCAGGTTGGGCCAAATTCCCCTCCCCCTACAACTTGAAGGGGACATAAACAATAGCCTGGGGTTTTTTGTGGTACTTTGGAGATTTCTTTGCTTATTTCCTTCTGGGCATGGGAGATTAGAGGAGGATTAGCATTAATAGGAAGGGGAGCTATAGGGAGGCTAGGATATGGGAGTAAGCTGAAGGTCCTCCTGTAGGATGTAAATTGCAAACTTTGCAGAGTTGTGTATTCACCTTCAATGAAAAGAAGGTTTGGACATAAGGCATTTCACTCCATTTGCCTTCCCTCTTACAGAAAAGGTCAAGCTACAGGATAGTATTGTAATTTGTACCTCCCTCTGGTGGCCATTTTTCCCCATCAGAGAGAGAATATTGGGACTAGGCCATAGTGCAGAAAAAAAAAGAGCTGCCTCTTTTTCAGGATTTGTGGGTCAAATTGGTCCCAATGGCTTAGGATGCATTTCAAGGGTGAGCCTGTTGATGCCTGAGTGTTTCCCATCTGAAGGACAAAACCACCCATGGTTTAGGTTTGTTTTGTTTCTCCCCCTACCTAGGAACCCACAAGGGTCTCTGGAACCTGCTGATTGGAATAGTTGTGCTCACCATTGCAGCAGCAGAAACAACCCCTGCCCAAGAATCCGCAACAGTCCCTGGACCCTGCTGATCGGAATAGTTGTGCTCAGTGACATAGCAGCAGAAACACTAGTTTTCCTCCCAGACCACAAGGAGGACCGAGAAAAATTGGATTTAGTGGCCCTTACTGACGCATTCTCAAAAACCTGTTAGAGTCCTAAGCATTCTCCTGTTAGTATTGGGACTTTACCCATGTCCTATAAAGATGTTATGCCCCAAAAATGAAGTGGAGGGCCATACCCTGAGGGAGGGTAGGGATCTCCAGAGTTGGAAGAGTGATGCCTTTTGTCCCCACTTATATGAATAGGAAGGATACAATTTCTGAGGCTCCCCATACCCTAGCTTCAGGAACAGCTTTTGTAAGGCCTGCTTGTCTGAGGAGGGATCCTAAAATTCCAGATAGTTCCCCCTACATCGGGGCTTTGGGCAAAAATTATGTCTTTCTGATTGGTGAGCCCAGGTGGCTAAAGAAGGTAACAGAGTCCTGGAGTTTATACTAGAAATCATTCTTATAGGAGAAACTAGAAAAGCACCAGAGACAGGGAGTGGTATTTAGAAGCAGGACTAGCCTCGGAGAAGAGAGGTGAGTGGAAGTTTGTCTGGCAGGCATTAGGACCCAGGAGGCAAGAGTCAGGGTAGATAGAATAGATGGTGAGTCTCCCTTGGGTGACATGACTTTGAGAGTTCTGCTCATGGTTGCAGGGTCAACCAACTTGTTGTCAGGATCCTGGAGCTGAATGGCTTTCCACTCTGTTGAACCTCAGCTCAGTCCAGAAGTACAGGAAAAGCAGAAGCTGGTTCCAGGCAAATGAACACTCCCAACTCCAAAGAGTCGGGGGTTGTTAGAGAGCCCTTTCCCTGAAAGCCTGACACCTGTGTCTTTAGTCCGCTGCCGGTGCTAGTCGCTTTTAACTGGCTGATAGGTGCCTGGTATTTAGCCCCCAAATTCTAAGGAAAAATAGGACAGAATAGCAGGCAAAAGAGGTCCGATAGTACTCACCACTTGGCGATAGGCAATAGTCTCACTGCTTGGTGATAAGTGATGGTCCCTTCATGGTTGCCAAAATGTGTCCAGAATTGGTGGGTTCTTGGTCTCACTGACTTCAAGAATGAAGCTGCAAACCCTCATGGTGAGTGTTACAGTTCTTAAAGATGGTGTGTCCAGAGTTTGTTCCTTCAGATGTTCAGATGTGTCTGGAGTTTCTTCCTTATTGTGGGTTCCTGGTCTCGTTGACGTCAGGAGTGAAGCTGCAGACCTTCACGGTGAGTGTTACAGCTCTTAAAGGTGGTGCAGACCCAAAGACTGAGCAGCAGCAAGATTTATTGTGAAGAGTGAAAGAACAAAGCTTGCACAGCATGGAAGGGGACCCCAGAGGGTTGCTGCTGCTGGCTCAGGTGGCCTGCTTTTATTCCCTTATCTGGCCCCACCCACATCCTGCTGATTGGTCCATTTTACAGAGTGTTGATTGGTCCATTTTACAGAGAGCTGATTGGCCCATTTTACAATCCTTTAGCTAGACAGAAAAGTTCTCCAAGTCCCCACCCAACCCAGAAGCCCAGCCGGCTTCACCTCTCAATTCGATCTATAGTGTTGTTCAAGTTTGCTATTTCCTTATTGATTTCAGTCTGGATAATCTATCCATTAGCAAAAATAGAGTACTGAAGTTCCTACTTTTTGGCTATCTATTTCTACCTTCAGATCTGTCAATATTTGCTTTGTATGTTTAGGTGCTTTAATGTTAGGGTATATTTTTATAGTTGTTATATCTTTCTTTTGAATTCAAGCTTTTGTCACCATACAATGAACATCTTTGTCTCTAGAGAGTCTATTACTTAAAATCTATTTTGTCTGATATAAGTATAGCCACCCCAGCTCTCTTTTGATCAAAATTTTCATAGAATATTTTCATCCGTTCTTTTTTAGCTTATATGTGTTCTTAAGTCTAAGATGAGTCTCTTGTAGACAGCATGTAGTTGGGTCTTTTCAAAAAATTCATTCCATGGAATCAACCCAAATGCCCATCAGTGATAGACTGGATAAAGAAAATGTGGCACATATACATCATGGAATACTATCCAGCCGTAAAAAGGAATGAGATCGTGTCCTTTGCAGGGAGCTGGAAGTTGTTATCCTCAGCAAACTAACACAGGAGCCAAAAAACAAACACTGTATGTTCTCACAAGTGGAAGCCAAATAATGAGAACACATGGGCACATGGAGAAAACAACACCCACATGGGTCTGTCAGGGGGTGAGAGGAGGGAGAGCATCAGGAAGAACAGCTAATGGATGCTGGGCTTAATACCTAGGTGATGGGTTGATCTGTGTAGCAAATCACCATGGCACACATTTACCTATGTAATGAACCTGTATATCTTGCACAATTACCCTGGAACTTAAAAGTAAAGTTGACAGAAAAAAATTATTCAACCACTGTGTATCTTTTAATTAAAGAATTTAATTCATTTACATTTAATTGAATTACTGATAGGGAAGGTTTCACTCTTGTCATGTCATTTTTTTCTGTTTGATTTGTATTTCTCTTGTTCCTCTCTTCTCTTGATGTTTTTCTTTGTGGTTTGACAACTTTTTATAGGGATATGCTTTGATTATTTTCTGTTTATCTTTTGTGTATCTATTATCAGACTTTTTCTTGTGGTTACCATGAGGCTGACATTGAACCTTTCATAGTTATAACAGTCTATTTAAAGCTGATAATAAATTAACTTTTGTTGCATACAAAAGCTGTAACCACTTATCCCCACACACAAACTTTATGTTATTCATGTTAGAGTTTACTTCTGAAAAATATTGTGCATGAATCAACACATTTTTGAGGTTACTCTAAATATTTTTGTCTTTTAATTTTTATACTAGGATTAAAAGTGACCTATGTGCAACCATTACATTACTACCATGTTTTGTGTTTTCTTATACATTTAACTTCAGCAGTGAGATTTCTACTCATATGACGTGTGTTGCTGCTCAAAATCCACTTTTTTCAAACTTGAAGAACTCCCTATAGTATTTCTTGTATGGTAAGTATAGTGGTGACAAATTTCTTGGTTTTTTTTTGTTTGTTTGTTTGTTTATCTTTACAAGTCTTTCGCTCTACTTCATTTTTAAGGACAGTTTTTCTTGGTATAATATTCTTAGAATGCAGTTTTATTTTTCTTTCAGTACTTCGACTATATCATTGCACTCTTTCTTGGCCTGGAAAGTTTCTGTGGGAAATGTATTTATATTCTTATAGAGGCTCCCTTGCATATGACAAGTCACTTTTCTCTTTCTGTTTTCAAAATTCTCTAATTTTGAGATTTGACAGTTTGATTATAATTTGTCTTGGTGTAGACTGCTGAAAGTTTAACCAATTTGGAAAATATATGGCTTGAGGTATCTGGATGTTCATTTACCTCCCCAAATTTGGGAAGTTTTCAATAACTATTGCTATAAATATCTATCATCTTCTTTCTCTTTCTCTTCTCTTTTTGAGACTCCTGTTTTGCATATATTATTTTGCTTGATGATGTCTCATAAGTCTTCATTTTTTTCATTATTTTATCTTTTTATTCCTCTGACTGGATAATTTAAAATGACCTGTCTTTGAGTTCACTAATTCTTTCTTTCACTTGACTGGTTCTGCTGTTGAAGTTTTCTTTCAAATTTTCTGTTCAGATATGTACGTTCTTCAGCTCCATGATTTTTGTTTGGTTTTATTTTGTGGTTTCTATTTCTTTGTTGAAATTCTCATTTTGTTCAGGCTTTTGTTTTTTCTGATTTTGTTTTGATATCTATATGTGTTATCTTTCAGCTCACTGAGCTTGCTTAGGATGGTTATTCTGAAATATTTCTCAGGAAATTTGTGGATATCTGTTCCTTAAAAGTCAATTACTGGAGTGTTATTTATTTATTTATTTATTTATTTATTTATTTGGTGATGTCATGTTTCCCTGATTCTTTATAATCCTTGTATTCTTGTGTTGGTGTTTGCAAATTTGAAAAAGTAGTCACTTCTTCCAGTCTTTACAGACTGGCTTTGGCAGGGAAAGACTTTCCCCAGTCATCCAAGATTGGGATTCTGGGCAGGCCAACTAGTGTGATCTGTAGGTGGGTGAGGTCTGCTTCATGGGCCTGATGATGGTCAGGGTCTGCCATCGTGGTCTTTGGAGGGCATGGGGTCTCCTCCTTGTGTGTGCAGTTGGACAAGGCCAGCTGGAGGGGCTTCATGGTCAGACAGGGCCAGCAGGCTGATTTCCGTGTTTTGCTGGTGTTAATGGCAAGACTTTGCATTTGAGCAAGGCCACTGTTGAGGGGTTTTCCATGTTCAGGTGGAGCAGCTGGCTGGGCTTTGCATTCAAGCAGGGCCAGATAGTAGAGGGCATGCTTTTGCAGGGCTAATGGCAGGGACTGCATTTGGGTGAGGCCACTGATGGGTGCTGTGGAGCTACTGCCAAAATCTGTGTGCAGCAGCCACTGAGAGCTCCTGCCACTTTTCTTTATTTCTAGCTGTCCCTGAATTTGCTAGCTCTTCTAATTGCTCAAATATTTTTCATTAAGTGAGACAGAATGAACCTCTTGGGCAGTGCCCTGGAAGGAAGTAAATATCCACTTCAGTCTCTCTTTTCTTCACTGGAGAAATCATAGGCTGAAGATACCTTTCTAGGCACTGTGCTGTGCCAACATGGGGAAGGTCAATTTGAACATATTGCAATGGGTTTTTTTTTTTGCCTTTTAAATGTTGTTTTTCTCAGTTTGGGTGCTCTTCTAGGGTGCTGTAACCTTTTCCTTGGTTCCAAAATTCTCATACAGGCATTCTAATGCATGGATAGTTGTTAAAATGCTGTTTTTGTGGGAGTACTAGTACTGCGGAGCTTGTATTCCACTGTCTTGCTGATGTTCCACATATTTTTAAATGGTTAAGGTTGGATATCAAATCTCTGCAGTAGTTAGATTCCACTGGAAACACTTAGAATGGTGATATAGCAGCTTTATTTGATAAGTCAGTATTTTCAATATGCCAGATAGGATATCCTTTTAGTCTATTTAAACTTATGACACACGTTAGCCTAAACATGTACCAGGGAATACATTGTTTTAAAAAGTCTTTGAGGGGTTCTGTGAGAAAAAGAAATAAAACAACTGCTACAAATGAATGGCAACAGTTTTCAATGCCTTGATGGTGGGTATTTTCTCCTCCAAGTGTTAAATATCACTAGTGATTTACAACCCAGCCTGAGCACACAGACATGCTCTTGGGAAAACCATGTCTGAGAAAGGTTCCAGGAGCCACTGTGGTTGGTTGGTGGTTGGCTCCCTGGACTGCCTGGCTTTCTTGGGCAAGTTCCCAGGGGTTGTGCCCTTCAACAGGGCCCCTTTGTGATAGTGTTGTGATATAAGATATGGCTGGTTTTGCTGGATACAACTCTGTTTCCCCAAACTCTTTCATTCCCACTCTTTTTCTAAACTCCATCTATCCAGAAGCTGATCCTGGACAAGGATCTGCATTTTTTTTTTGGCAGTGCATAAAAGCCCCCAAGTGGTCCATGTCAGTGAGAACTCCTCTGAGATGGTGGAAGGACAGGCTCTGACCACAAATGATCAGATAAATGGAAAGCAATGGTTGACTTTAGCAAGAATATGTGGTGAACGTAAGTGATAGTGATCCTTTCCAAGGAGTACACCAAGAACACTGACTCAGTCTCCTAGACAGCCAGTTCTGCTTTCACCCCTGCTGATATGCTGTGGTAAAGGCATAGTGGAAATAGATTTTGCAAACTTCTCCACCTGATACAATAATTCTACCTCTCATCTGAGATACATGTTTGTTTTGTCCAAGTCTCAGATTCTTGTCCACTTTGCCAAGATGTCACTAATAGGGCTACCCAGAAAACTTCCAGAGAAGGATTTGAGACTTGAGCAAGGTAAATATGTATCTCAGTTGAGAGATGTAAATCCTTTGAAAAGCAAAAACAACCATATAAATTCATTTATTCCACAAATACTTTAAGTACCTGCTATGTGATATACACTCCTTAGGCACTTGTGCTAGATATATTAGTAGAAAAACAGACCAAGATCACTGCCTTCCTGAAGCTTATATTTGAGCTAATGATCATAGATAACAGGTAGATATGTTCCTTGATTTATGATGGTTTTATATCCCAATGAACCCACTATAAGTTGAAAATATCATTAAGTCAAGGGCCATCTTGGTACCTAATGTGGTACCTATATGATACCCAATGTGCCAAGCCCTGTTTTAAGTGCTTTACATGTATTAACTCTTTTAATGCTTATCACAACCCTGCAAGAAAGGAACTATTGTGTGCTAATGTACCACATATTGGAAAACCAAAAGAATCCACAGACTCTTTGAAATAAGTGGCAGGCTGCAGCCTACTCTGTGAGATGGGTGAAAGACTGTCAAGTCCCCAGAGTGTGAGTGAGGGAGAGTCTGCTTCTGAGTACACATTACCACTGGGAAATCTGAAAATCCAGATTACGGGAGAAGGCCTTAACATTACCCAGAGCTAGAATGGATTTAGGGAGTTGTGTGAAATATGAAATTAGAAGTAGCAGTGGAAAGTGCCTTGCAGGCATTCCCAGTTTCCACTGTGAACTGAGGGAAGCCATTCCTGATGATATTTCACAAGGGCCCTGAGGGAAGTCAGCCAATGAGCTCAGAGAGGGATCACAGGGTGAAAGAAGCTCCCAACTCTATTTTGTGATTTAATCTTAGGTGGGGACAAACTCCCTTGACCGCAACCTTGTTCAGGTGGTCAGCAAGTGAAAAGTACACTGCAGACACCAGTGCAGGAGCTGGGCACCTGGCCTTGTGAGCAGATGGAGAAGGGCATGGCCTCAAAGCCATGGTTGCTATCTCTGCAGAGATGCTGCTGGCCTGGGGCAGGTCTGAGATGAGTGCAGACTGCCTGGATCTAAACCTGTTGCTGTTAGCAGAGCACTGCAGGATAAAGATTGGCCTTACCAACTCTGTGGGAGCCAGGGGAGGTTTACTGCTGCCTGCCACTCCCCACTCCCTTTGTGAACTCTTCTGTGCAGTAGAGGCAGTTATACTCTCCTCTATACCTTACCACAGTGGACTGAGAACCACCTCCCAACCTTCTCAGGGGCCTCAGCCTGCCACGCACAAGGAGAGTCAGAGTGCAGAGCCACCTAACCCTACCCCCACCTGGTGGTATCCTTCCACCTGCCCTGGTAGCTTAACACAAATGACATAAATTTTTGGGAGCTTTATAACTGCCCTCCACCCACCCCGCCCCTGCTTTACTTGAGAAACCAGAATACTTTCCCTGGGCAACTTAGGGAAAGCTCAAATCCCACTGCTACTACCACAGCTGGTGTTCTTTTGCAAGTGCCACCTTCTGAATGGAGGTCAACCAACACAGGCCAGTAGGCATCTCTAAGTAGAATAACAGTGTGCCCAGGAAGGAGAAAACAACTGAGTGACCTCAGCCATTACCACCACCTGCAACACCCTGGCTAACCAGAGGTCCTGAGTATGTCCACATGAAAAGTTCACTACTATTATAACCAGTATTCAAGAAAGCCAGCACACTAAGTCTATCTACAACCAAGGAATTTCAGAGTCTACGTCATGACCCTGCCACCCCCTTCAGAGCTGGTGCTGGTATCCACTGCTGGGAGACTTGAAGACTGGCCACATCACTGGATCCCTTGCAGACATTACCCAGCACTAGCCCAGAGTCTGGTAGCCCCACTGGATGGCTAGACCCAGAAGAACAATAACAGTCACTTTAGTCTGGCTATCAGGAATATATCATGATCAAGCGAATTTCATCCCAGGAATGCAGGGATGGTTTGACATATGCAAGTCAATAAATGTGATACATGACATAAACAAAATTAAAAACAATAACTGTATGATCATCTCAATAGATGAGAAAAAGCATTTGATAAAATCCAGCATCCCTTTATGATAAAAACTCTCAATAAAATAGGCTTAGAAGGGACATACCTCAAAGTAATAAAAACCAATTCAAAATGGATTAAATACTTAAATCTATGACCTCAGACTACAAAACCACTACCAGAAAACATTGTGGAGACTCTCTAGAACATTGGACTGGGCAAAGATTTCCTGGGTAGTACTCAACAAGTATAGGCAACCGAAGCAAAAATGGACAAATTAGATCACTTCAAGTTAAAAAGTTTCTGCACAGTGAAGGAAACAATCAACAAAGTGGAGAGACAACCCACAGAATGAGAGAAGAGATTTGTAAACTACTCATCTGACAAGGGATTAATAATCAGAATATATAAGGAGCTCTACAGGAAAACATTCTGATAATCTGATCAAAAAATGGACAAAATATTTGAATAGACATTTCTCTAAAGAACATATACAAATGGAAAACAGGCAAATGAAAAGATGCTCAATGTAATTGATTATTAGAGAAATGCAAATCAAAACTACAATGACATGTCATCTCACCCTAGTTAAATGGCTTACATCCAAAAGACAGGCAATAACAAATGCTGTCAAGGATGTGGAGAAAAGGGAACCCTTGTATACTGTTTATGGGAATGTGGAATTAGTACAACCATTGTCGGGAACAGTTTGAAGGTTCCTCAAAAAACTAAAAATTGAGCTACCATAGGACCCACCAATCTTACTGCTAGGTATATATTCAAAACATGGGAAATCAGTATATCCAAGAGATATCTGCACTCACATATTTGTTGCAGCACTGTTCACGATAGCCAAGATTTAGAAACAACCTAAGTGTCCATTAACAGATGAATGGACCATGAAAATATGGTAATTATACATAATGAAGCAATATCTAGCCAAAAAAATGAGATACTGTTATTTGCAACAACATGGATGGAACCAGAGGTCATTATGTTAAATGAAATAAGCAAGGTACCGAAAGACAAACTTTACATGTTCTCACTTACTTGTGGAAGCTAAAAATTAAAACAAATGAACTCAAAGAGATAGATAAAAGAAGGATGGTTACTAGAGGCTGGGAAGGGTAATGGGGGGTGGGGGATGAGGTGTGGATTGTTAATGGGTATAAAAAATAGAAAGAATGAATAAGACCTAGTATTTGATAGCACAACAGGGTGACTATAGTCAATATTAGGTAATTATACATGTTAAAATAACTGAAAGAGTATAACTGGATTGTTGGTAACACAAAAAATAAATGCTTGAGGGAAGAGATACCCTATTTTTCATCATATGATTATTACACATTGCATGCCTGAATGAAAACGTCTCATGTACCCCACAAATATACACCTACTATATACCAACAAAAATTAAAATAAAAAAAGTTTAAAAAAGACTGACTCTTCCCCAATTAAGAGAACATTCCTCTTGCCTGAATGCCTTTGAACTGGGTCATTGGCTTTTTCCTGCCTTCAGACTCAAACTAAAACATCAGTTTTGCTGGAATCTTAATCTTGTCATCCTTCAGACTGGAAATACATAATCAGTTTTCCTGGTTTTCATGACTTTGGATCCAGATTGGAACTATATCATTGGCTCTCCAGCATCTCCAGCTTGCTGACTCACCCAGCAGATCTGGAAATTTGTCAGCCTCCATAAATGCATGAATCAATTTCTTACAATACATCTTTTTCTCTATACATATACATTCCATTTATTTGCTTTCTGTGGCATACCATAATACATGCTCCTATCTTATCCTATATGTTACTACTGGACTTGGAGTCAGAACACTTGGGAATAACTTCACAGTTTTAGACAATTATTTTTATCTCTCCTGGCCTCTATTTATATGTAGAATAAAAAATTGGATTAGGTAATCTGTAAGCATCAATCTTCTATGGGTCTTCAACTCTGGGAATGTGTGGTCTAGCTTATGCAGCTGAGAAATAAAAACATTTGGCCAACCTAAGTAACTCCTCTTCCGTGTTTACAATGATTTCTGCAAGCAAGAAAGAGTATAGTGGTTTTAAGGGATAGACTAGGTGTGGGTGATCCTGGATTCTTTGTCTATCTTTCTGTCCTTGACAATGCTGCCACTAATGTATGCCATTAGTGCAGCATAGAAATAATCTAGACTGTTCCACTTTAAGCAGCCGGAAGCTCTGTACAAAATGGAATAAGCTTGTTTACATTTGCTTTACTCCTTCATTTAATTTGTGGTAGATTTATTTTTTATTTTACTTGCTTTTTGAATTAAAAAAGTAATTTGAGCTCATTGTAATCAAACAAAACAAACTTTATATATATGTTTATATATGTGTATATTATATACATACACACATATTTGTATATCATACATACACACATGCATATATGTGTGTGTGTATATATATAAATATAAAATATATATATGTAAAGAATTTACACTCCTCCACTATCATCCCACCCCAGCAAAATTACCAGTTTGGATTAAAAACCAGTATATTGTAATATTCTGTTTTATTTGATATTTCCTTTATTAATAGCAGCTATTTTATTTTTCGCATAGGCTTGTCGGTGATATAAAACTCCTCTTGGGTCATGACCTGTTTCTTTTTCCAAGTTTTTCATTTGACAAATGTGTACATTCTTGTAATCACCACTCTGATGAAGTATAGGACATTTACAGCATCCCACAAGTTTCCTTTAGTCCAATACTGCCCCCAAGAAATAACCATGGTTCTCACTTTTATTATCACAAATTGAATTTAGCATGCTCCTGAATTTCATATAAATGGAATCATTCAGTGTGTACTTTTATTGTGACTCCTTTCCCCTAACATGATGTTTTTGACATATATCTATGTTTTAAGATATATCAGTAGTTCATTTTTTTTTAAAATACTGTACTATATTCCATTGTGTGTGTGTACATACGTAATATGTGTGTGTATATCTATGTATGTATGTATATATGTATTACTCCGTTTTCACACTGCTGATAAAGACATACCTGAGATTGGGTAATTTACAAAAGAAAGAGATTACAGCTCCACGTGCCTGGGGAAGCCTCACAATCATGGCAGGAGGCAAGGAGGAGCAAGTCTCGTCTTACACGGATGGCAGCAGGCAAAGAGAGAATGAGGAAGATGCAAAAGCAGAACCCCCTGATAAAACCATCAGATCTCGTGAGACTTATTCACTGCCACGAGAATAGTATAGAGGAGACTGCCCCCATGATTCAATTATCTCCCAGCAGGTCCCTCCCACAACACATGGGAATTATGGGAGTACAATTCAAGATGAGATTTGGGTGGGGATGCAGAGCCAAACCGTATCATTCTACCCCTGGCTCCTGCCAAATTTTATGTCTTCACATTTCAAAACCAATCATGCCTTCCCAACAGTCCCCCAAAGTCTTAACTCATTTCAGTGTTAACTTAACGGTGCACAGTCCAAAGTCTCATCTGAGACAAGGCAACTCCCTTCTGCCTATGAGCTTATAAAATGAAAAGCAAGCTAGTTATTTCCTAGATATAACAGGGGTACAGACATTTGGTAAATACAACCATTCCAAATGGGAGAAATTGGCCAAAACAAAGGGGCTACAGGACCCATACACGTTCAAAATCCAGTGGTGCAGTCAAATCTTAAAGCTCCAAAATGATCTCCTCCCTCCTGGTTGCTTTCACGGGCTGGTGTTGAGTGTCTGTGGCTTTTCCAGGCACACGGTGCAAGCTGTCAGTGGATCTACCATTCTGGGGTCTGGAGGATGGTGGCCCTCTTCTCACAGCTCCACTACGTGGTGCCCTAGTAGGAAATCTATGTGGGAGCTGCGATCCCACATTTCCCTTCTGCACTGCCCTAGCAGAGGCTCCCCATGAAAGCCCTGCCCCTGCAGCAAGCTTCTGCCTGGGCATCCAGGCATTTCCATACATCTTCTGAAATCTAGGCAGAGGTTCCCAAACCTCAATTCTTGACTTCTGTGCACCTGCAGGCTCAACACCACGTGGAAGTTGCCAAGGCTTGGGATTTGCACCATCTGAAGCCATGGGCGGAACTCTACTTTGGCCCCTTTCAGCCACAGCTGGAGCAGCTGGGACACAGCTTGAGGACCCTGTGCCTGGCCCAGGAAATCACTTTTTCCTACTAGGCCTCTGGGCTTGTGATGGGAGGGGCTGCCATGAAGACCTCTAACACGCCCTGCGGACATTTTCTCCATTGTCTTGGGGATTAACATTTGTGTTCTCATTATTTATGCAAATATCTGCAGCTGGCTTGAATTTCTCCTCAGAAAATGGGATTTTCTTTTCTATCACATTGTCAGGCTGCAAATTTTTCAAAGTTTTATGCTCTGTTTCCCTTTTAAAATTGAATGCTTTTACCAGAAACAAGTCACCTATTAAATGCTTTGCTGCATAGAAATCTCTTCTGCCAGATACCCTAAATCATTTCTCTCAAGTTTAAAGTTCCACAAATCTCTAGGGCAGGGGCAAAATGCTGCCAGTTTCTTTGCTAAAACATAACAAGAGTCACCTTTGCTCCAGTTCCCAACAAGTTCCTCATCTCCATCTGAGAACACCTCAGTCTGGACCTTATTGTCCATATCAGCATTTTCGGCAAAGCCATTCAACAAATCTCTAGGAAGTTCCAGCCTTTCCCATATTTTCCTGTTTTCTTCTGAGCCCTCCAAACCGTTCCAACCTCTGCCTGTTACCCAGTTCCAAAGTCGCTTCCACATTTTCGGGTATCTTTTCAGCAACACCCCACTCCACTGGTAGCAATTTACTGTATTAGTCCTGTTTTCATGCTGTTGATAAAGACATACCCAAGACTGGATAATTTACAAAAGAGGTTTAATTGAACTTGCAGCTCCATATGGCTGGGGAAGTCTCACAATCACCGTGGGAGGCAAGAAGGAGCAAGTCGCATCTTACATGGATGGCAGCAGGCAAAGAGGAAGATGTAAAAGCAGAAACCCCTTGATAAAACCATCAGATCTCATGAAGCTTATTCACTACCACGAGAACAGTATGAGGGAAACCGCCCCCATGATTCATTTATCTCTCACTGGGTCCCTCCCACAACATGTGGGAATTATGGGAGTACAATTCAAGATGAGATTTGAGTGGGGACACAGCCGAACCATATCTATAAATATATCTACACCTAATCTCACAATTTATCCATTCTACTATTCATGAATATTTGGGTTGTTGCCAGTTTTTGGCTCTTATAAATAAAATGGCTGTGAACATTTGCAACAAGGCTTTGGATAGTCATATAAGCTATATTCTCTTGGGTAAATATCTAGGATAGGAACCACGGGAGAGACACATGTTGAACCTTAACAGATAATACCAAACTTTTTCCAAAGTGGTTGAACAAATTTAAATTTCCAAAAACAACATATGAGAATTCCAGTTGTTCCACATCCTCCCCATCACTTGGTCTTGTTAGTCTTCTTTATTTTAGCCATTTGGTGGGGGAATAGTGGTAACTCATTTTGGTTTGAATTTATCTCTGTTTATATTTTCTTTTGTGGAATAGCCTCATTTAGGAGTTAGTGGCATTTCCCCCTTGCAAGGAAAACCAGGTTTTGAAAGGTTCCAACAAATGTAGATACAGACACAGAGGAAGAGGGCCAGGGAGAAGCATCTCTGTCTACCCCAATTTTTCACAGATTCCATCACAAAAACCTAGCCACCAGTCATTAAGAGCTTAAACTAGGTCACAGTTCTTGAATCCATACAAGGTAAAATACAGTCTGAGTTTTCTAAATCCAAACCTCTCACTGGGCCTTAGAGGTGGAGTGGCTTTTACATGTGGATTATACAGTTTAGTTAAAGATACTGGTTTGGAGAATAAGAAGACTGCTTGAGGACACCCAAGCCTTCTTCAATGTAAAGCAGAAATCCAAACTTGTTGGTTCACAAAATGAAATATTTTATTTGGCTTTCATGTTGTTGTAGTTTTGAGGCCAGCATTTAAAAATTCAGGCATTTCATATGAAAATCATTTGCATCTGTCTACAATCAGCTGGAGCTCAGTAGCAGCTGGCTCCGCAGTCCTCACTACTTTTTTTTGCTCTCTGACATGGAGGAGGCTTGGTGTCAGGTTTTCTGATGACAGACTCACAGTATTCGTTTATGTTACCCATTTTGTACCTACAGGTAATTGAATTTGTGGCCTGATGTAAAATACTGTTATGGAAAGGCAACAGACTCAGACTTTTTTGGAGTATCATTTCCTAATAATTTACATGAATGGGAGAGGAGAGAGAGAGAGTTTAAAGTCCTGAGATAAATTGCTTTTCTTCTTTTTTAAAAAATTTATTTATTTTGTATTATACTTTAAGTTCTAGGGTACATGTGCACAACGTGCAGGTTTGTGACATATGTATACATGTGCCATGTTGGTGTGCTGCACCCATTAACTCGTCATTTACATTAGGTATATCTCCTAATGCTATCCCTCCCCCCATTGCTTTTCTTATCAGCTCCTTAGTACTCTAAAGTTAGACAGGTACTTCTCTACAATTTTACATAGCTCACATATGCCAAACTAGCTAGAGAAACTTTAGCAAGCTCAAAGTGGCCCCTTTTCCATTATGAGACAGCAGTGCATTGTGACATGGAGTTCAGGATCATATCTAATAACATAGAAGAAATGTGGATGCTCCTGACAGAAGGGAAGTAAGTTCAGTCTTTTTAAAACAGAACAATCTTTAGAAAAGATTTTATTCTTAAACTTTCAGAGGGTTTCATCCCTTTCTTGACCCAGTGGAGAATGACCTACCACTCCAGCTAACAAGGAAGTTAACTGGGAAAGGCAACAGTAGTGGCTTCCTTCTTAAGTGTAGAGCAGAGTTTCAGTAGTTCAGTGCACCAGAAGCACATAAAGGGTATGCTGAATTCAAGATTGCTGGGCCATACCCCCAGAACAATTCCTCTAGAGAGCTTGTTAAAATGCAGATTTTATTCATTAGGTCTGGAGTGGTGTCCCCAAATTTACATTTCTAATAAGTTCTCAGGTGCTGCAAGTGCAGCGGTCGGTCCAGGGACAACACTTGGAGAACCACTGGTGAAGTTCTTAACCACTGGTGAAGAGAGATAACTCACAGGTTACTATATTAAGGATTTATATTCCCGCAGGGTTAGACAAAAATTATAACACAATAGATTTAATTGAAGGTTCTTAATACATGCCTTCCATTGCTAATTAGCCTGATTTTTTTTTTTTTTTTTTTTTTTTTTCTGTAAACAGCTCAGGAATTGGAAAGGTTTAATAGGTTTTTTTTGCTGTTGTTATTGTTTGCTTGTTTTTTAGAGGGAGACAGGGCACAAAAGCAATCAGTGAATAATTGACTCAATTGCAACTGAGACCTAAATTCTTCAGTTCTCTCTTGGGAGTCACTTCAGTAGCCAGTCATAAACACTCTACTCTCTGGTTTTGTTGCTGAAGTTTGGAAGTCCCCATGATAGATCAGAAAGTGCTGGGCTTGCATGACATTGGAAGGGACCACTGTTAAACAGCAAGAAAACTAGAATGGGCCAGTTCTAAAACTAGAATGGGCAAGTTGGAAAACTGACAAAATGATTCGTTCTCTCCCTGGTGAGTTAAAAGGTAGGATCTTGCTCTCAAGAACTACTCTAGAGCCTCTCCCTAAGGCATTCCCTCTCTGTTTCTCTGTCTCTGTCTTTCTCTTATTTTCATTGCAGTCAATCATTCTAAGGTAGCCAATGTATATCTTTTTGTGTTCTTGAGAAATCTGCATAAATTTTTAATTTATATAAATGGTGTTATCAATCTCACTCTGCTTTTCCCACTCAGATGGAAGATTTTATGACTCATCTACCTTGATAGGTGCACCCCTAACTTCAGCAAACATCAGAATCACCAGGGGATGTTAGAAAAATATAGATTTCTGGTTTACTTTAAGAGATTTTTTTTCAGTAGGTTCAGGGTAGGGCCTAGAAATCTGCATTTTAAACAAATTTATTGAGGTATAATCAACTTACCATAAAATTCACCTATTTTTAAGTATATACCTGTTTTAGCAAATTTGTGGAGTTGTGAAACCATTACCATGATCTAGTTGGAACTCTGCATTCTTTTTTAGGATCAATATTAAAGATACTTTAATGGCACCAGATGAAAAGTATACCCAAGTGTAGAGGATCACATACATTTCAACTACAGACCAGAAAGTTTCATATTTTTAGCAGCATAAATGGTAATACTCATTAGCTTACGGTTTTCAGTTTCTCATTAGTCTTAACAATTTTCTTTTTTCTCCCAAACAGAATTATGAGTCATAGATGAAAATCTTACAGCCTATTCTTATCTTTTACATCGTTGCCTACATTGTGTGAAAACTGTAGTAACTGTTTTAATAACTTTGCAAAGTAAGGACAATGTACCACTGTCATATGGGATTTAGTAAACAATCTAGCTGAGTTAAGAATGTAGCCTTGGCTAGGTGCAGTGATCCCAGCAGTTTGGGAGGCCAAGGGAGGAGTATCTCTTCACCTAGGAGTTCAAGACCAGCCTGGGCAGCATGGTGAGACCTCATATCTACAAAAAATAAAAATGAAATTAACCAGGTGTGGTGGAGCATGCCTGTAATCCTAGATACTCAAGAGGCTGAGGCAGGAGAATTGCCTGAGCCCAGGAGTTCGAAGCTGCAGTGAGCTACGACTGAGCCACCACATTCTGGCCTGGGCAACAAAGTGAGATGCCATCCTCTAAAAAGAAGAAGAGAAAAAGAATGTAGCCTCAACAGAGAATTCTTTATTATGTCAAAAGGAGCACAACGAAAACATCCCCAACAATACATAAACCTATATATAAAGTATAGAATATCTCCAATATTTTTACTTTATATGGCAGCATGCCAATATATGCAAGAGAACATATTGATGGGGCAAGGGGAAAACTGATTTGGGCAATGACTTAATTAGTCAGGTTAACATTCAGAGACCAGGTAAACAGCCATTTTAATCAGAAAAGCAATATGAGAAGAGTTCCTATGAAGCTGGGATTTACATACTTCATTCTCTGTTCCTGGTCATTTCATCCACAGCTTGACTGTTGTCAATCATGGTTCTTTCCCTTTGGAGTGGTACTATAAAGGTACAGAGAATGCCCATCTCAATACCAAAATTTCACCATGAAAAATCATAATAGGACACAGCTTAAAAAAAAAGTATGCCAGATTTCAGAAGTATTTACCCTAATAATTTTTAAGAAAGCTTACCATAAATACTTCCAAAAACATGGAACTGTGCATTTTAACAAGCTTCCCAGAGCTTGCAATGCAGCAGGTCTTCAGACTGCACTTTCAGCATTCTACAGATGAAAAGTATGTGTTTCGGGACTCCAACAGATCAGAGCTCAAAGTCTCGCTCTGCCACTTTTTACTAAATCTCCTCATAGCACCCAGCTCCTTTATGCTCTTACTCTCTTATTCCTCACTTGCCCTGTATGCTGGCCTTTTAGAATGTGTGCTTATGGCTCCCACTTCTCTCATTTATCTTTGCTTTTGGCCCTCTCTCCCACACACCAACAATCCCCTGCTAGATGAACTCCATCTAAAATGCGTATTCCAACTCAGACAGTTGCACATTCTCTGATTCCTGTTCTTTGAACTCACTTTAAAAAATACTTTTCTAAACTCTGCAAAGTGAGATCATATGAAGGTTATACAAGCTTCATATCACAGCATGGCATGTTGATCAGCCAGGGAGAGTGGTGTTGCTTGATTGGGAAAGACACTGTTTCTCCACGTGAAGTAAACAAGGCTGATCCCAAAAAGCCTTAACTGAATGGTTCCTGAGGAAGAGGTGAGCCATGGGTCTCAGTCAGTCTACATCTATCTGCAGAGCTGCAAGAGCAGTACAATAAAAAATTTGGACTTGTGACCTCATATATAAAGCACCATTTGTCAAAACACAAGGAACAGTACCTCAAGTTCTGTCTGGGGCCTAATTCAGGCATGAAAACCAAGCAGCTTCTGGTTTTCAGGTAGATGCTGGGATAGATATCACTCATAGGTACATCAGACTCTGGGTCTACAGGCAAAAATCCAAAGTTCCAGATTACTATTAAATGCAATCTAATGAACCACTGAAAATTATCGAGAGACTTAAATTCAAGTAGAAATATTTATTATGCATTTATAATGCACCAGGCACATTAGTTTTTGAGTCCTTGGAGTATATCATTAAAATCTAATAAATAAATTCAGTAAAGTTGCAAGCTACAAAATTAATATACAAAAATTACTATTTCTATATGACAATAATGAACTAGCTGAGAGAGAAATCAAGCAGGCTCCAGAATAAAACCGTGTAGGAATGCACTTCACCAAGGAGATGAAAGGTCTCTACAACAAAAACTAAAAAACACTGATGAAAGAAATTGAAGTGGACACAAACAAATGGAAAGATGTTCCATGTTCATGGAGTGGAAGAAATAATATCATTACAATCATTGTACTGCCCAGAACAATCTAGAGATTCAATACAACACCTATCAAAACACCAATGTCATTTTTCTTTTTTTCTTTTGAGATGGAGTCTCACTCTGTTGCCCAGGCTGGAGTGTGGTGGCACGATCTCAGCTCACTGCAGCCTCCGCCTCCTGGATTCAAGTGATTCTCCTGCCTCAGCCTTCTGAATAGGTGGGACTACAGGCACATGCCACCACACCCAGCTAATTTTTATATTTTTAGTAAAGACGGGGTTTCGTCATATTGGCCACGCTGGTCTTGAACTCCTGATCTCATGTGATCCACTCCACTTGGCCTCACAACGTGCTGGGATTACTCGCATGAGTCAGTAATTTTTCTCAGAAATAGAAAAAACAATCCTAAAATTTGTATGGAACCACGGAAGAGCTCAAATAGCCAAAGCCATCCTGAGCAAAAATAACAAAGCTGGAGGCACAAAATCAATTCAAGATGGTTTAAAGACTTAAATGTAAAACATGAAACTGTAACACTACCAGAAGAAAACATAAGGAAAACACTTCAGGATATTGATCTAGATAAAGAATTTATGGCTAAAACTTCAAAGCACAGGCAATACAAACAAAAATAGATAAGTGTGACTATATTAAACTAAAAATCTTCTGCACAGCTAAGAAAATAATCAACAGAGTAAACAGAGAAACTGTTGAATGAAAGAAAATATTGGCAAACTATTCATTTGTCAGGGGAGTAATATCTAGAATATACAGGCAACTCAAACAATTAAACAGTAAAGAAACAATAATTTCATTTAAAAGTGGGTAAAGAACATGAATAGCCATTTCTCAAAAGAAGACATATAAATGGTCAACAGGCATATGAATAAAATGCTCTACATCACTTATCATCAGGGAAATGAAATCGAAAACCTTAATGAGATGTCATCTTACCCCTGTCAGAATGGGTACTATTAAAAAGACAAAAAAAAAAAAAAAAAAACATGCTAGCGAGGCTATGGAGAAAAGGAAATCCCCCAAATACTATTGGTGGGAATGCAAATTAGCACAGCCACTATGGAAAACAATATGGAGATTTCTTTAAAAACTAAAAATAGAACTACCATATGATCCAGCAATATTTGGTTAAATACCACTTCTGAATATTTATCAGAAAGAAAAGAAATAAGTATTTCAAAGGGATACTTGCATTCCAATGTTTATTGCAGCACTATTCACAATAGCCAAGATATGGAATCAACCTGTGTCCATCAATGGATGAATGGTGATATTATTTGAATTTGTGTCCCTGCCCAAATCCCATGTTAAATTGTAATCCCTAATGTTGGTGGAGGTACCTAGTCAGAGGTGATTGGATCATGGGGGTGGATTTCCCCTTTGCTGTTCTCATGATACTGAGTGAGTTCTCATGAGATCTAGTTGTTTAAAAGTGTGTAGCACTTCTCCTTTACGCTCTTCCTCATGCTTGAGCCATGTAAAACATACTTGCTTCCTCTTAGCCTTCTGCCATGATTGTAAGTTTCCAGATGTCTTCACAGCCATGTTTCCTGTACAGTCTGTGGAACCATGAGTCAACTAAACCTCCTTTCTTTATAAATTACCCAGTCTCAGGTAGTTCTTTATAGCAGTACGAGAATAGGCTAACACAGAAAATTGGTACCAAGAGTGAGGTATTGCTATAAAGATACCTATAAAGCTTTGGAACTGGGTAGCAGGCAGAAGTTGGAACACATTGGATGGCTCAGAAGATGACAGGAAGATGAGGGAAAGTTTGGAACTTCCTAGAGATTTGTTGAATAGTTTGGATCAAAATGCTGATAGTAATATGGACAGAGATGGCTAGGCTGAGGAGGTCTCAGATGGAAATGAGGAACTTATTGGGAACTGAAGAAAAGATCACTTTTGTTATGCATTAGCAAAGAACCTGGTAGTATTGTGGCCCTGCTCTAGGGATTTGTGGAACTTTGAACTTGAGAAAGATGATATAGGGTATCTGGCAGAAGAAATTTCTAAGCAGCAGTGTTCAAGGTGTGGCCTGGCTGCTTCTAAAAGCCTATGCCCATATGCATGAACAAATGAATGACCTGAAACTGGAACTTACATTTAAAAGGGAAGCAGAGCACAAAAGTTTGGAGAATTTGCAGCCTCATCATGTGTTGGAAAAGAAAAACCAATTTGCAGGGGAGGAATTGAAGCAGGCTGCAGGAATTCACATAACTAAAAAGAAGGGAAGTACTAATAGCCAAGACAATGGGAAAAAGGCTCTGAAGGCATTTCAGAGATCTTCATGACAGCCCCTCCCATCAGAGGCCCTGAGGCCTAGGAGGAAAGAATGGTTTTGTGGGCCAGGTCCAGGTCCCCCACTGCTCTGTGCAGCCTCAGGACATGGTGCCCTGAATCTTGGCAGCTCCTGCTTCAGCTGTGGCTAAAAGGGGCCACTGTCTCAGAGGGTGCAAACTGTAAGTCTTGGCAGCTTCCACATAGTGTTAAGCCTGCAGGTGCACAGAGTGCAAGAGTTGAGGCCTGGGAGCCTCTGCGTAGATTTCAGAGGATATATGGAAATGCCTGGATGTCCAGGCAGAAGTCTGCTGCAGGGCAGAGCTATCATAGGGAACCTCTACTAGAGCAGTGTGGAGGGGTAATGTAGGGTTAGAGCCCCAACACAGAGTCCCCACTGGGGCACTGCCTAGTGGAGCTATGAGAAGAGGGCCATCATGAACACTAGATCCACTGACAGTTTGCACTGTATGCCTGAAAAGACACAGACACTCAACACCAGCCCTTGAGAGCAGCCATTGGAGATGAGCCCTGCAGAGCCACAGGGGCAGAGCTGCCCAAGACCTTGGGAGCCCACCCCTTGCATCACTGTGGCCTAGGTGTGAGACATGGAGTCAAAGGAGATTATTTTGGAACTTTATGATTCAGTGACTGCCCTGTTGTGGTTTGGACTTGCATGGGGCCTGCAGCCCCTCTCTTTTGGTTGATTTCTCCTTTTTGAATGGGTGTGTTTACCCAATGCCTGTACCCCTATTGTATCTTGGAATTAACTAACTTGTTTTTTATTTTATAAGCTCATAAGTGGAAAGGACTTGCTTTGTCTCAGATTAGTCTTTGGACTGTGAAGTTTTGAGTTAATGCTGAAATAAGACTTGGGGGACTGTTGAGAAGGGATGATTGTATTTCGCAATGTGAGAAGGACATGAGATTTGGAAGGGACCAGGAGCAGAATAATATGGTTTTGATTTGCATCCCAACCCAAATCTCATATCGAATTATAAACCCCAATGTTGGAGGTGGGAGGTGATTGGATCATGGGGTTGGATTTCGCCTTTGCTGTTCTCACGATAGTGGGTGAGTTCTCATGAGATACGGTTGTTTAAAAGTGTGTGGCACCTCCCCCTTCACCTTCTTCCTCTTGATCCAGTCATATAAGATGTGCCTGCTTCCCCTTCACCTTCTGCCATTATTGTAAGTTTCCCGAGGCCTCCTCAGCCATGCTTCCTATATAGCCTGCAAAACTGTGAGCCAATTAAACCTCTTTTCTTTATAAATTACCCAGTCTCGGGTAGTTCTTTATAGCAGTGTGACAAAAGATTAATGCAAATGGATAAAGAAAATGTGGTATATATACACTTTGGAATACTATTCAACCATAAAAAAGAATGAAATCCTGTCATTTGCAGCAACATGGATGGAACTGGAGATAATCATATTAAGCAAAATAAGCCAGGCACAGAAAGACAAGTATTTTATGTTCTCAGTTATATGTAAGAGTTAACTAAGTTGATCTCATAAAAGTAGACAGTAGAAGGATACACACTGGAGATTGGGAAAAGTACGTGGGTGTGATGGGGGGAATAAAGAGAGGTTTGTTAATGGGTAAAAACATACAGTTAAATAGAAGGTATAAGTTCTAATTTTCGATAGCAGAATAGGGTGATTATAGTTAGCAAAAATATGTTGTATACTTCAAAGTAGCTAGAAAAGAGGACTTGAAATACTCCCAACAAATAGAAATGGTAAATACTCAAGATGATGGATACCCCAAATATCGACTTGATCACTATTCATTCTATGTAGGCAATAAAATATCACATATATCCCATAAATGTGTAAAATATTATGTATCAATTTAAATAAGGTAAGAAAATTTATCAATGAAGGTATCAAACTAAAATACAGATATTTTGATCTTGGTCCAAGTTCTTACCAGTAAGATTCACTAGGTTTGAAATGAGGCTTAAGTTCGTAAGTTCTAATTCAGTAGGACTGAGGTGAGGCTTCAAGTATTGCTGAGGAAAGACGGGGTTTGGAATCATGGCTTTAGAGCATGGGTTCCTAAACTTTTGTTTTCTTAGTGTCAAAACCACAATGCAGACATGCTGGTTGCTATTTACTATTACTATTAAGCCCTGTCCTGTGATGATAACTTCAGGATGCAGCTTTTTTGTTTTTTTCTCTTTTCCTCCAAGCCTCCTGTCACGTCACGACTACCCATCTTACTCCCCAGAATGAGTTGCTATGTAACTGAAATTCAGCATTCCAACCATTATGAGACCCCAGGGGTTCCCTGTAAGTTACATTGTTTTTGGCTTACTACTCATAGAAACTGAGAGTATCTATGTTTTCCAAAAAAATGATACAGGTGCCTTTTATGGTAGTCAGGATCCTAACTACTATACACGGAGGGGCCATATAGCAAGGAATGCAGGTGATAAGAGTAGTCCTAGACTAATAGCTAGCAAGAAAATAAGAACCTCAGTTCTACAATCATAATGAAGTGAATTCTGGCATGATGACACCAACTTGGAAGAGGATCCTGAGGTTCAAATTAAAATGCAGCCCAGCTGACACCTGAATTTTGGCCTTGGGAGACCTTGAGCAGTGAACCCAGTCACACTGTGCCTGGACTTCTGACCTACAGAACTGTGAGTTCTGTAGATAGGTGTTGTTTTAAGCCACTCCTAAAAAACTAAGTGGTAATTGATTGTGCAGCGACAGGAAATGAATACACACTTTTATGGAGAAAGCTTATTCTGTACTGTCTTCAAACTAAAATAGGTATCACAATCACTTGGAAGGAATTGTTAAAAATACATATTCCTGGGTCCCTCCCCCCAAAGAGTTTGATTCAATATGTCTGTAATAGATATATTTAGCAAACTCTTCAGACGATTCTTTTACTATTGGGTTGAGAACCATAATATGCGAAGCAAGCTAATTCATTGGTTTCTTCATATTCCTGAAATGCCTCACGGACTGCTTTGAGGTAGAAGAGAATTTGGGTCGGGGGTTGGGGGGCTGTTAAATAGGATGCTAGAGCAGAGTTCTTGGGCTCACACTGCAAGTTCAAGCACAGATTGCTCTTTCTTTTAATTTTTAGATGGCAGTTTTTACCTTCCCCCATCTCTCATTTATTTGATATATTAGGCTTTCAGGCAAGATTTCCTTTAAAGGGAGTGTTCTAATACTTAGGAAAAAAATGCTGCAAAAACCTTAAGGGTGAATTATGCCCTGAAAGTTTATTTATTTATTTAGCCAAGACCTATCTTTTGTGTTGGACAGAATGTTGGACGTAAGGTGCTGGGGGAACCAATATATGGAAGATGTCTCTTATCTTTTTTGCTTACCAATATATGTGCAGTGCCTAGTGAAGTATTTGTCATATACATTTTATAAGGTGCTCAATAAATGTTTCTTGAACAAATAAATGAATAGCACTAATTACATTGTGTTATAATTATTAGTTTACCTGTTGGCTTTCTCAAACAAACTATGAGCTTATTGAGAGCAGAAACCATGTCTTGTTCATTGCTCTATCACCTGCATCTTCCACATGAACTTATACATAGTAGGCACCTTGTATTTGTTGAATGAATAAATGAATACAAATCAAGTATAAAAACTTGTCTATGGCAATATAGACTAAACATAGTAGATCCACGAACAGAGCTGGCACTTGCTGTTTTCTAAACTTGTGCTGATTGCACAAGCCGTAAGACCCCCCTCCCTTAAAAGAATGAGACATTTTTAGTGCATGGGGATTGGTCAATACTTCTGTGACCTCATCTTTGCCTGACCTTCTGCTTTGGCAGGATTGGTTTCCAGGTTTACTGACAAATGTGCTGGACTATTGTTTCCTTCTTAGCAAACAGTCAGATGAGATGGATTGTAACTGGAATCTGAAAGGGACACTAGAAAATCCCCTGTGTGCTAAGAATGATGGTTTCCAGCTGCATCCATGTCCCTACAAAGGACACAAACTCATCCTTTTTTATGGCTGCATAGTATTCCATGGTGTATATGTGCCACATTTTCTTAAACTATCACAAGAACAGAAAACCAAACACTGCATGTTCTCACTCATAGATGGGAACTGAACAATGAGATCACTTGGACTCGGGAAGGGGAACATCACACACCAGGGCCTATCATGGGGAGCGGGGAGGGGGGAGGGATTGCATTGGGAGTTATACCTGATGTAAATGACGAGTTGATGGGTGCTGACGAGTTGATGGGTGCAGCACACCAACATGGCACAAGTATACATACGTAACAAACCTGCACGTTATGCACATGTACCCTAGAACTTAAAGTATAATAATAATAAATACATTTAAAAAAATAAATAAATAAAAAAAAAGAAAATCCCCTGTGTGTTCTCTCCAAGTACAAATACCACTGAGTGGGGGAAGTCTCAAATTGGTATTTCTCCACTCAGAGTGAGTAACTTGAATTAGATAATCAGGTCCCTTTCATCTACTACCTAGCTCTAACTTGCTATAATTGAAAATTAAGGCTTTAGTGAGAGGACATTGTAGATCCTGGTCATGTACTGCAGAGGTAGGTTGGCCATCTAGAGGGCAGTGGGCAACATGAGCTGAGTTAGGGTCCAAAGACAGTATGTGTTTGGCAGGGCATTAGCATGGAAGACACCAGCCGTGATACCACACTTCTTATAGTTTTTATTTTACCAAGAGTCTACTTGGACTTAGTTAATAAACCATGCCAGGACAAATATTTAAGCACCAGCTTTGATATAAAAGATTTGTCTGCCCCTGATTGGAGCTACCACTGCATAAGGTATGGTTCTAGTAACCCTATACTTCCTCATCATTTTAACCTACAGAGGCTTTTTTTCTTTACTTCTCACAGGTTGTATGAACCTTGTCTGTAGGTCAAGAATCATTTTGCTAAGCATTGTACATTATCAGACCTGGGAACTTTATGCTGACTACTAGGGTCATTAGAGTTGAACACATGTCTTGAGAATGAATGGGGACAGCACAGCAGTATAGTTGGGAAAACACACAACTAAAAAATAGAAATCTCAGTTATGCTGTTTATTAGCTTCAGAAAAAATAATGTACTTTTGCTTTAGTTTTTTCATCTGTTAAAAAAGTATAATAGCAGCTGCTATTACCCCATAAAGTTGTTGTAAATATTAATGAAGATTATGCATGGAAAAGTCTAATGAAAATTATAATAAGCTATAAAAATAGAAAGTATTTCTCTTTAAAATAATGGACTTTATAGAATAACCATATAATTTCCTTCTAAATCACAATAAATTTTGAAGTTACATAATTATTAGCAGTTATTAATTGGTCTACAACAGGCATAAAATGAGAATGTCCTAGGTAAATCCAGACTACGGTAACCCTTGCATTGATATTTATTTCATTCTCTCTTTTCTGCTTATCTCTTCCCCATCAGTTTACTGTATTCAGGAGACCCATCTCATGTGCAGAGACATGCGTAGGCTCAAAATAAGGGGATGGAGGAAGATCTACCAAGCAAATGGAAACTAAAAGGCAGGGATTGCAATCCTAGTCTCTGATAAAACAGACTTTAAACCAGCAAAGATCAAAAGTGGCACTATTCACAATAACAAAGACTTGGAACCAACCCAAATGTCCATCAATGATAGACTGGATTAAGAAAATGTGGCACATATACACCATGGAATACTATGCAAGCATAAAAAGGATGAGTTTATGTCCTATGCAGGGTCATGGACGAAGCTGGAAACCATCATTCTCAGCAAATTATCACAAGGGCAGAAAACCAAACACCACATATTCTCACTCATCGGTGGGAGCTGAACAATGAGAACACATGGACACACATTGGGGAACTTCACACACTGGGGCCTGTTTGGGGGTTGGGGGCCTGGGGGAGGGATAGTATTAGGAGAAATACCTGATGTAAATGATAAGTTGATGGGTGTAGCAAACCAACACGGCACATGCATACATATGTAACAAACTTGCACATTGTGCACATGTTCCCTAGAACTTAAAGTATAATTTTAAAAAATCCAAAAAAAGTGACACATCATTTGATTCTATTTGGAACATTCCTGTTTGCGATGAATGCTTGATAAAGCAGACTCTCAACAGGTCAGTCTGAAGCTACTGTTCGCCATATGCCCACATTTACCATGCACTCATTCAGCTAGATGTGGGGAAAACACTGTAATATTTCAGAAGGATTGCCAGCATACATGGGTCTCTATATCAAGTTCACCTCTAAGGGATTCTGCCACCTGAAGTCAGGTGGATATGGATATACCCAAAGCTCTGGAAATAAGAGCTCTCCCAAGATTTTTGGTGTATCTGTGGGGGTAGGAAAGGTGACAGCAAAAGGAATGACCATGGCCTTATCTAGCCACAGGAGGATGGCAGCTGAGCTGCATTACTTGATTCATTAATTCCACATTCATTGATCATCTACTGTATGCCAAGTACTGGGCTAGGTGTTAGGATAACAGAGATAAATAAGACATTGCAGAACTTGTAGATGCACCTGGGAGAGACAGTCACATAAACACATCATTGCAATATGATGTACCAAAAGTTCAAGGCACAATGACAATAGGAATGAGGGAAAATGCCACAAAGAGAAGACACTTCAGAAAAATTAACTGACAAAGTGTGATGATGATTCATCCCTGTGATGAAAGAAAGGAGTCGAGTTCTGTTTTATTCACCATTTTACCTCTAGCATCTTTCAGAAATGTAGTTGGACAGAGGACTACTCCTCTTCTTTTTTTCCTGTTATCCGTTTATCATTCAGCTTGCCTATTCTATGCCAAACACTATGCAAGGTACTAGTGATATAAAATTATATAAGATATTGTTGCTTCCCTTGAAGAGCTCACAATATAATGAAAGAGGAAAATGAGTGAACAAATATACATTTAGATGTATCATTGATGCAATACTGTGAATGATGGACTAAAGGAGTAACTCTGGAGATTATTGCAACAGATGAAAAATATTAATGTCCTAAACTGAGGCAGCAATTCTGAGGATAAGTACAAGGAAAGGATAAACAAGGTATTTAGAACATAGAATTGGAAAAATGTAGCAAATAATTGCAGTGGTGGTAGGGGATGGTGAAAGGAAAAAAAAAATCGCAGTTGAATAAATCCTAGATTTATAGCTTTGGTGACTGGATGCTACTATTAATATAGAGACAAAGAATTCAAAAATAAAAACAGATTTGGAACAAGAGTTAAGATAAGATATTAAGGCTTTAATTACAGAGTTGTTGAGTTTGATGTTTTTGTGAGATATCTTGTCACAGATGCGCAATAAACTTTGAGATATTTGAGTCTGATGCTCAGGAAAAACATTAAAATCAGGGATAAAGATTCAGGAATCTTTAGCTTACTTGTAATAGTTACAGTTGGAGGAGTGGCTGAGATAACCCAATAAGATTATGTAGCATGAGAAAAAAACCTGAGAAAAAAACAAAATATAAATATTGAGAAAAAGAAAAGACCCCATATGCAATTCACTTTACAAAATGCTCTTTCCCTTTGGAAGAAGAGATAGAAAAGTATTTAATGGGAGCCAGTGACTCTCTGTTTAACTTGGAATTCAGCATACTATGTGTGTATGGTTCATGGCATAGTCTATACCCCGATTCTTCAGCCATACATCATAGGTCAGCCATGGTTGACCCTGATTCCCAGTATGTGTGAATATTATGAGGGGACTGGTTGGAAGTAGGGATCAGTCCTGAGCAGTTTTCTGATGAAGGATTTTTTCCTGACATAGAAGTTATTTTCCCTTGGAAAAGACATCCCAAAGGAAACCATGATTATGATGGAAGAGGGATAGCGGTAGGTGAAAGATTCAACCACGAATCACTCGGCATACAGATCAAATGGCCTTGTGGTCAGGAACAAAACTGAAGCTTTCTTCTCATATGAGTTAGGATGTAGGCCTCGTGTGTGTGTGTGTGTGTGTGTGTGTGTATTGCTTCATGTTTGGGGCACATTCACAAAGCCTATTTATCTCCTTCTTAATACCAGTAGTGGATCTTGCCCATTCTTTATGGAAGGATTGACAGCCTAGTAGCCATCTGGATGTCCGGATAAAAACATTTTAATAATCAAAAAGCTGGTTTATACAGGTTTTAGTTGCCATGTAAACAATCAGAAATGATAGAATGACTTCATGCATTACCATCCTCTCTCTGAATAATTGATATTGCTTTAGCAAACTTGGAATTTACCTAAGTCAATTTTTTTCATTGGAATTTTAGTAGAACATAAAAACATGGTTGTGTTCACATTTTATTCTTCATCAGAAAGTACTATAAGTTAAGGCAAATTGTCTGAATGCAGTTGTTTTAATGTATTAAGGTATAATTTATACACAATAAAATGCACAACACCTTAGTGTTCAATTACATGAGTTTTGAAAATTATGTACACCCAAGCCTGATAATTTTATCAACTGCTCCCATTTTCTCTGAATATTTTTGCACAGGGCTTTCAGGAAAATTCTCTACTGGCTAAGAGCTTCCCAGGCTCAAGACTTTCACTCTGTTCTCCCAAATGAGTAGGGCAGGGTGTGTCTGTTCCTTGACCTTCCTTCTTTTCTTGGTCTGGATGTCTGCATCACCTAAACTTCATGAGCTCATTCTTGTGCTGCTACAGCCTTTTCATTTTGCCTATAGCAACCAGGATGCTTTCTAAAAAATTAAAAAAGTGGCCCGTATTATATTTCGATCACAGATACTTTTATATAAAATAGGTAGCCCCTCCTTTTTCTTTCATAGCACCCGGTTTTTTTCTCTTTATAGTGTTTAACACCACCTATAATTATATTGTTTATCTTTGTATCTTCAACACTTAGCACCATGCCTGTCATAGAGGAGTTTTAAAATAATTGGTTTTTGGCTGAACACATTAATTCAATCATTATTTCATTAACAAGTTGATCTCCCTACATTGACTCTTGCTGTCTTTCAATCTGTTTGTAACCCTGAAGTCAGACTCACCTTTGAAAAATGTATGGTTGATTATGTGACTTATCCTGCCCAAAACTCTTCAATAGCTTTATGTTTTAACAAAGTCCAATTTTTTTAGTGTGACTGCTTTCCTCAAGATAGACTAAGTTGTGCAGTGGTAACAAACTAACCCATAAATCTCAATAGTGATTTGTTTATTGATCATTATATATTGCTGATACAGGCTGGGGAGAAAAAAAAGGGGACTTGTTTCACAGTCACTCAGGTTGCCAGGCAAATGGAGGCACCATCTTATAGCTCACTCATCTAGAGTATAGACACATTCTATTTCAGAGACTTTGTTCTTCACAAATTGTTTCTCTACTAATAGCCTTTATCAAACCTAAGAGAACTAAATCCTAATGTAGTAAGGCAACTGTTGTATATAACACATTCATTATTTTCCTATGCATGTATAATGTTATTCATTATGAACTATCCTTAGGAGAATTAAAATGATATTTACACAAATCATTTTCTGTGCTCTGTGGTTCAGTTGAGAAACCTCGGTTGAGAAAGGCTGCAAATCTAGGAAACTTCCTGTCACGTGATAGGTGGTGGATCTGTGTCTCTCTCTTTTTTGTAAAATGAAGGAACCTATAAATGTTAGGTCTAGCAGGGATCTTGTAGATCATCTATTCTGTTGGCTTCTCAACTATGACTAAGCCTTGAAATCACTTGAAGAACTTGCTAAAAATTCAGATTCTTAAGCTCCTCTTCTAGAGATTCCGATTCAATACATCTGGCCGAAGGAACCAAGAATGTGCATTTTTAAACAATGCCTCCAGTGATTTTCATGTGGCCATTTAATTACTGCTTTCGGAGTATAGGCAGACATTTGAATACCACCATTCTAGTTTAAACCATTCATTTTCACATTTGGAGTAGTTGCTGTCTGCTAGATTCAGAACACAATTCGGAATAAGAAACTAGTGTCTGTTTGTTGGGGAGGGGTTGGGGGTAGGGGTCCAATGTCCAAATCAGTTTCTTATAAGGCAATACTCTTACCCGTAAGTTTTAAAAACAATTCCTGCTAGAATTAAATTGAGTCACAAGAAGTCTAGATGTTTTCCAAGGTCTTCTTGAGTTCTAATATTCTGGGAAATTAGACTTTTAAGCCAGAGCTTCACTCCCAAATTAAGGAAAGCAATTGGAGCAACTGCTCTTAGGAATTATACCATCTTTTCCAAAAAGATGGGAGAAAGAGCAGGAATAAATCTGGCTGTGTTGGAAAACACTGTGTAATTATGTTTGTTTCCAATGTCAGATTAACCAAGAGTCCCAGAAAAATCACACAGAGACCCTTCAGGAGTCTACCAAGACAGTTTATGCCTATGCTCATCTCCTAAATCTGAAAGAAGTCAACTGTAAGTCCAGGATTATATTCTGGGTTATATTCATTGGCCTAACACTGGTCTTTCCTTTCTTCCCCAGGATTATGTCTTTCAAAACATGCCAAGTCCAGAAGCTTAGCCATACTCTAAAGCTTCCTGGGATATTTGGCTGAATAATGGAGCATAGCCTGTAATTGTTTAGGGCCTGAACAGAGGGCTCAGAAAGCATGCTGGGATAGACAGGTGCCAGCTCAGTGGAGAGATTAAGTGTTTGGCTCACTTTTCAAACTCCACTTCATTTCACTCGTAGTTAAGAGAGAAGAGCTTTTCCTTGTTATTGGAAATAAAACAAATTTTAAAACAGTTCCAGTGTGCAATTCCTTACATAAGTCCCAGCAAGCCACAGCCTAGAAGACTTTGTGTGTTTGGTGCAATCATTTTTCTTCATGGTTTCTAGGACATGTGTATTAATATAATAAACTTTCAAAGCATGATTTATGTAGTTCATAGACCAACATTTCCCAAACTATATTCTGATATATTCCAGTCTTTCAAGATGCTCTGAGAAAATGAATTCCAATAAATTTGCAATAAATTTGGTAAAGCTGCATGTTTTAAAACTGATCTTGTTACTTTGCATATTATCCTTAATAAGGCACTGAGAAGCCCTGAAGTAAGGAAATCTGTTTATCTTTGTTAAACTCATCAGGTTCTCATCACATAAACATAGTACCTTCCCTTAGAGGAATACCTTTTGATATATTGTGGATTGCTACTTGGAAAATGCTTTCAAAGACTAAATGACATTAGGTGCCTCTGGAAATCATCCAATGCAACATGAAACTTACAATCGGGGCTTATTTGTATTGCATACATGAAACCATTTCTGTCATTACCTAGGTCAGAAAGGAAAAACAAATCTTTTATTTATTGAAAGGACCATTACAATTGTACAGTAATGAGCATTGACATTTCTGTAACACTTTCTTCTCAAGGAATTTCCCAAGCAACATGCAATAATTTTTCAAAAGAGTGTTGCATTAGAAGTCCAAAGACCTGTCTTCTCCACCAGCTCTGCCACTAACTAGTTGTGTACCTTTATACCAGTTGATTAACTTCATGGGTATCAATTTGGTGATCCATAAAATAGGAACAACAATGCCTTCCTTATCCACTCCATAGGCTTCTTGTGAAGTTCAAACATGAAATATATTGGATAATTATTTCCTACTATTGTGAAAGGGCACAAAAGACAGTGAGGCAGGGCTACTAAGGTGAGATCTAGGACCAGTAGAGAACTGGCACTGTAGCAGTGTCTGTGATGATTTGCATAAAGCACTGTGTTGTCATTGCTCTAGAAGGACTAGAAATAAAAAACAAGGCAGCATCATTTAGGGCCCAAGTTTTGCAAATGTCTTTCACCCCATCCCCACCACCCCATTTCAATAGATCAAATAAACCCATGAGTTAAGGTAGCTGGAGCATAGGTACTGGAAGCACTTGCATGTTGTCTCAGCTCTGACTTTCATCCTGCCCCACATCATCCCCCAACTTCTATCCCAGTAAACAGTGAACAGGTTCAGCAACTGTTGCAGACACTCTGCCTTCCTCTCACCATCCTGCTCAAGTTAATATTCTTCATTTGTTTCCTTATTGACTTCCTCTGTGATTTACACAGCACATCTAGGAAGCTACAAACCTAATAGGGACCTTCTATTTCCCCTTCCCACCTGAGTCCTTGTGATTCAAGTGAATACTTGTGAAGGAGGTCACAGGGAAAATTTCTGTCCCTCCAGGTGACTGGTAAATATAGATGTCTGGGCTAACTAGACCATGATACTGACTCAGGCTGTGAATTCCTTTGAGTTTCTTACTCAAAAGAATTGGATCTTAGTGGAAACATCCTTCTCTATGTCCTTGATTCTGTTTCCATTATGCGTCCATGGTAAACGATAGGTAAAGGACAAAGGCCTTTAATAGGATCTTGTTTCTAAAATAGTCCCCTTCCCTGCTGCCTTGTAATGATCAGCCTGTAATCTAATATTTGCTGCCACTTGTATCCTCAAGATGTTAAAAGCCCACTCCACTTTCACCCTTGCATGAGCACAGAGGCTGCTTTCTCTGTTTTATCAGTCATCCATTGATATGGTTTGGCTATGCCCCAACCCAAACCTCATCTTGAATTTTAGCTCCCATAATTCCCACATGTCACGGGAAGGACCCAGTGAAAGGTAATTGAATCATAGGGGTGGGTTTTTCCCATGCTATTCTCATGATAGTGAATAAGTCTCACGAGATCTGATGGTTTTATAAAGGACAGTTCCCCTTCACATGCTCTCTTGCCTGCTGCCAGGTAAAACGTAACTTTGCTCCTCCTTGCCTTCTGCCGTGATTGTGAGGCCTCTTCAGTCATGTGGAACTGTGAGTCAAGCCTCTTTCATTTATAAATTACCCAGTCTCAGGTATATCTTTATTAGCAGCGTGACAACAGACTAATACATCCACCATGTGTAGCAAAATACCCCAAATGTTAGCAGCTTACAACATCACACATTTATCACTGCATAGTATCTGTGGGTCAGGAATCTGAGGGTGGCTTAGTTTGGTTCTCTGACTCATAGTATCTCAAAAGTCTGCAAACAAGTTGATGGCCAGGGCCACAGGTACCTCCATGTTCTAGTGGGACAGTGCTTTCAAGCTTACTCAGGGGTTGGTGGTAGGATTCAGATCTTGGGGGCGGTTGGACCGAAGGCCTTAGTTCCTCACTGGCTGTGGGCCAGAGCCAGAAGATGCTCTGTGTTCCTTGCCATGTAAGCCTCTCTGTAGAGCCGTTTGTAACATGGAAACTGGCTTCATCAATGTGAGCAAGCAGAGGAGAGCAAGAGGAAGTCTACAAAGACACTAGAAGTCAAAATCATTTATAACTGAATCTCAAAAGTAATATTCCCTCATTTTTGTTATTTTCTATTAGTTAGAAGCAAGTTACTAGATCCAGTCTACAAACTAGGGGAGTAGATTATACAACAGAAGGGAATTACACAAGAATGCAAATCCTAGAAGACAGAAATCATTGCAAGGGGTGGGGAATCTTAGAAGGCTACCTACCACACTGTCCTGTGTTAGACATATGGAAAATTCTGGAATTTGGGCTCCTCGTCACTCCACAGTTTTGATCATCTGGGCTCTACTTCCCTGGCAGGATTCTTTATCCCTACTTTTGATCAGTTGTGCTCTGAGCATGTCCTACTCCCTGCAATTTTCTTGCCATCTTTTAGTATGTCATCCCTGTGTGGCCTCTGATCATTCTTTGAAATAAGCCAGAATCCTGTTACTCTTGTTTAACAATCAAGAGTTATGGGATCTAAAATTTCTTCCATACCTTCTAGTCCCTTTTTCTTGATTAAAGAGAAAACATAAACCATCAGTCATCTCACTGAAGAGTTTTATGTCACTCATTCCAACTTCCCACACTAGAGGTACATAAGCCTTCTATTCCTTAATCATAACAGACTTGCTGTTCCACTAGGCAATGAAAAACAATCCCCAAAGGATAATAGAGCTATTCTGTGTGAGAAGAGCCTAGCTTTTTATTTAATGAAGCCAAATTAAAACTGTTTCCACAGGAGAGGGATTATCTCCAGCAGTCTGTAGAGTCAGTTTTCTATTCACCATGAATCAGGCAAACAACAAATATTTATTAAGTCCCTATAGTAGGTCCAACACTATTCTAGGTGCTTTGAGTATCAAGAAGAGAAACAGAAGACATGTTGACTTACATCAAAGACATGAGTCTGTTGTTTCCCCAAAGCACAGCTTATTTGGATTGAGACCAGAAACAAAACATTAATTTCAAAAACATTCTGGAGACCTGTGGAACTGTGCCTTAAAGAATAGATAAGATTTCATAGGCAGAGGGAAGAAGGAGGGGAGAATACACAAATGTAAATGTGGAACTGAGAAAAGGTTGAGATGATATTTTCCTTTTCATTTTATTTGTCTTCATTAATGTCTTCTCATTTTAAAAAGTCTTCTCGATGGCAGGTGACATAAGCAGTTTGAATTGTCCTGTAATTCTTGCTGATAGGGAAAGGCCACTTCCAGCTCAAATGTTGGTCAGAGTTGCAGTCTGCCCATTTTTATGCTCCTTTGTCACCATTTCTTCTGTTCTGTAATTGCTTTGTTTCTCCTTTGGATTCAATTGCTGACACTTGGTCCAGATTTGAAAGTTGCCCCACACTTCCTCTTCTGTTGCCTATCTTTCTGTATTCTGCCACAGCTTCTATTTTATAAACATTTATAAAGTGCCCACTCTAAGCCAGGCCTTATGCTAAGTGCTGTGAGTAAATAACAGAAATGAAAAAGACATGGACCTTACCCTCAAGGATTTCACAGTTCAGAAGCGTATGGGGACAAATAAGATGACATGAATAACGCTCATACAAGACAAAAGTGGCCAGTGCCATGGGGAATGCTAATGCACATCACTATGAGGAATATTCCTCATTTGGGTATATGGTATTTGGTTTTTACCTATGCATTTTGTAGGACTCAATTCTGCCTTGTTTTGAAATAAAAAGTGTGTATGTTTGCATCTGTCTGTGTGTGTGTGGTTTCCCTGCTTGGCTGTTGCATGGCCTCTATTCTGTCTTAACAGTGGCCAATTAATCTCTGGAATGCCTGGAATGTCACTTCATAATGAGCTGATGCTGTAGACTCTGGTCCATTCTCCAAAGGGCTTTGGTGGTGCTGGGGTAAGGGTGGAGGTGGGAGAGCAGCTAAGACAAAGCTTTCCTTTTTGGCCAGGAAGCATCCCTTTGATGCCACACCTGGGACTGGTGGGCAGCACAATCAGTGGAAAACAGTAATTAAACCAAGCCATTGGCACCAGTGTTCTGTCAGGCCTTCCAATGAAAAGGCGTTCCTTTCATTTTTGCAGGACTGAGAATTGAAGTCTCATCAGAGTAAGTGGTTTCTTAATCCGACAGAAAGTAGACTACTCTGTGCTGACATTTGGGTCATAATGATAATGTGATAAGACAGTAGGCAGGAGGCAGAACCTGGCTGTGCTGGGCTGATAACAGCACTATGCAATTGATGGTATGTGGCTGTGGAGAATAAGACCTGTAAATATGGCACACACTTGACATAAGGGCAGTAGGATAACTTTCAGAATATATCTCTGTTAGGAAAATGGGTCCACCTCTCTATCCAGTCTCCTCAAACTTGTAAGCATTACTGCACACTTGTGCCTGCTAAGGCCTTGGCAATCGCCGGGATGGAAAGGAATGGACACAGGGTTGCAAGGGTTATAAAGTTGCTTGTCATTCTATAAATGGAGAGAAGAACCTGTAGTATGGTAGGGGTAGAAAATGGCTGGCTAAGTAGTACTGAAGAAATCTACTATCTGCTGAGTCATGATAGAGACAACAGGCACATTTTATAAGAACCGGACTGACTTTCTGTCCTGTTTGCAAGCTATAACTCTGATAGTGGTCCTCAAAATGAAAAAAAATCACTTATTCCAGAACGCTCATTTTATGATTCATTGGATGAGGCCCTGTAATATGTGTTTTTGGAGAAAGGCTGTTTTCTACCCATTGAGAACTACTGCTCTAGGAAAAATCCAGACCTTGGTTCTAATTTAAAGGGTCCTGGTTGGGTGACTTGAAGTCACTTACCTCTGCCTCATTGTCCTGTCCTGATTCAGTTTAGTTCTAGTGAACAAGGGACTTTGTTATTTCTCTTTGACCAAAGCCCCCACTTCACACTGCTGTTTCAATAACTGCATCCTTCTCCAGTTTCCTTAACGCAAATTCTTGGAAAGGGAATTTGTCCAGAACTCAAGCGTTTTCTAAAGGAGTGCTTCTCTAATTTCTGAGTACATCAGAATCAGGTGTACTCTGCCAGACCAAATACAGGACACCCCGTTAAATTTGAATTTCAGATAAACAACAAATAATTTTTCAAATTACATAACAAATAATAGTATAAGTATGCCACTTACAACATTTGGAACAATTTGTAATAAAATATGATTTGTTGTTCATCTGAACATAACGTTCAATTGGACATTTTGTATTTTTATTTCTTAAATCTGATAACCCAAATTTGGCACTTTATTAAAAATGCAGATTCTTGTGTTCCACCTCCAGAATTTTAATTTGCATGTCTGGGTAGGGATTTTTTAACAAGTACATTGAGACAGGTAGCTACAATATACACATTACAAAACCCATTTCTAACACTGGAGACCTGCTTGTGGCCCCTGTTCCATGGTACTTCTTGGGTCTGGAGTCCTTCCCTAGGATCATAGTTCTATACTTGGCTCTGTTCCAATTCCAGATAGCCCAAGTTCCCAGTACTTGTCTGTCTATGCAAGGAAGCAAATCAGTACAGGAAGGCGTTTCCCAAGGCCCATACCTCCAGAGAATAGAGGGAAATGGTGTAAATGATTTAAAATACTCTCAACTGATGATGATATAATAATAATGATGTTAATAACTATGATTTATATAGCACTTACTGTGTGCCAGGTACTGTTTGTTATAAGTGTTTTTACATATGTTAACCCCTTTAATCCTCACAACAACCCAATAAGGTAGATAATATTATTATTCCCACTTTAAGTGTTTTTTTTAATCAAAATTCCCATTTAGCTAGGCAGTTTTATCCATTTACAGTCACCTTCAATCAAATCCTTGGAGGGCAGGGTCCAGTAATGGTCCTAAATAAAATGTGAAATGGGCACTTTGTTTTCCTTATCCCTCACGCTCCCTATTGGCCAACTGCCTCCAGCCCTTAATCATTTTTCTGTATTCTCTAATTTCCTCCTCACGTTCCACAACCTAACTCAGCTCTCTGATTTCCCCAAGTATCACTGAAAACTCCAAAGCCACTTACTAATGAGGCCCTTCTAGTTCTCAAAACAACTCCAACAATAGCTACCTTGCTGAGCAAAGGATTTGGCAAGTGTGTGTGTGTGTGTGTGTGTGTGTGTGCATGTGCACGTGTGTGTGTTGGGATAAGGGTAATATGTAGTACTTAAGTAAAACTTTCTAGGCAAATGTAGGCAGTTCCAGGGAAAATGGATGGCCCATTATTACCGTTAGAATGAATTATATCTGACAGCTCTTGTAAATAGAACAAGCAGGAGGCTTGTTTCCCAGCTCAAAAAATGGAGGTAAATTTACCCCTAAGTTCAAGCCTAATGCTAAGAAGCTGACTTATATATATGTCTTCTCTGCTCCCTGGAAACAGTCCCTGACTCAAGGAAAACCTTCTACTTTAGCTGCAGATCTCAGAATAGAACACTTCCTGTCTATGTCCTAATTAATACCTCAGTTCAGCTGAGTATAATTGGCCTAGAATACAGAGCTATGTTCAGTGTCTCTTGGGCTGGTTGCACAATATGAGTTCAGCTGAAGCTACAGAAGAACTTGTCAGCAGCAGGCTGAAAGCCTAAGAAATAAACCTATTCCTGAAGGGCTGGGGAGAAGTAGAATGCTTTTGGAAGACATAAAACAATGCAAGAAATACATTGGCGAAGCTAAGCAGCGTTATTTTAGTCTCTTTCCATAAGGAGTGCTGGAAATAATTCATTCATTTATTCATCTACTTATCATTCATCCATTTATTCAACAAATATTTAACGTGGATCTACTATGTGTCAACCACTATTTAAGGATCAAGTGATGTTAGTATGAAAAAGAAAAGGGTCTAGCTTTGATGAAGCTTACATTCTAGCGAGGAAAGATCTGGTGTAGAACCCAGTGATTTAGAGTCAGTAACATGGATCAGGACCATGGCTTATTGGCCCACTGAAATCACCACAAGCAATGAGCCTAGGGTCAATAGTGGCCTAAGTTCATTGTCTAAGGTCAAAACTAGGAAGCTGAGCTAAACATCCCCATTTGGATGTCCTTCTCCCTTTTTTCTTCTAAGTTAAAGCCTCCTTGTCTCTCAAGGTCTACCTTCTGTTTCGCTCACTCCCTAAAGCCTTCTTCATGAAAACAGCCCACAATAAAATCTCCTTCCCTTGCTTTCCAAGTCTGCAGTCTTGCACTTAATTATACAAGGTCTCATTTCCTAGTCTTTTTTTTTTTTTAAATCTGTGTCTAATATCTGTTCTTACCTTGCTGGTAGTGAGGGGGCTGTAGCTGATAAATTATAGACAAAGTAAATCTGATTGTTTCTCATAGGGATCCAGGATCCCACAGGATCGGGCTCTATCGAATTTCCTGCAGATACTAGTTCATCCTGACCCTAGAATATGTCAGTGCACATCTAAGGAGTCACAAAGACAATTCACTCTTACAAAGGATCCAGAAACTCCTTAAAGCCAATATTGTTTTGTGTCTTAAGGGGGAGTGACAATCTGTGTTTTCCGGGGGGCTGGGGTATAGGTGTGGTGGTAATGCTTATCAGTCAGGGATCTTACTTGTGAAGAACCAAAACATAAACTGATAGTTTAAAGATAAAGTAAATTATTAAAAATAAATTATTTGAGGCTCTTTAGAAGCTCACAGAATCTCTGAGAAAGACAGAGTACCATAGTTGGAGGCAGTGCAGTCAAAAATAACATTCAAAATCACAATGTAGAAATGGAAATTCCACTGACAATACTGCTGGACATAAAGACCACAGCTTAAAAGATGAAGAAGAGAAAGGCAGACCCTGTATTGAGGAAGCTTGCCTGGTGCTATCACTGAGGCTTTGGTGTTGCAAGGAACTGGTCTAGAACTCATAGCTAGGTCTTGGTGTTCTCTTGTTGAACATGTATAGTTTCTAAGACTATCAACCTCAGACGGAGGTACTCTGTGAGGGTGATAGATCAATGCAAAAACATGAACATTGCCCCAAACAACAAAAATGACCACCTACCCCCCAGCCAATATGAGTCATTGCTGCTTCTCTACAAACTGCAAGCTTAGCCTTGGGCTAGTCTTTCCCACTCCTAGGTGAGATTTATTGAGAAACCAAATCATAGAATTATCCCCACTTCCTGACAGCATCCAATCCAGAGCAAAGCCCCACTTCCTTAAACTCTTCCCCAAATCATCTAACACAAACCCCAATCTTGTAATAAGTCCCCTCTATCATTCTCCCTGAATTGTACATTTGCCCTTGTAGCAATGAGGGATAAACCCAACTTGTTCAACTACCCAGATGTGTTCCTGGCAGTCTCTGGCTACAGGGCATTGACAACTGCCAATACCACTTATTGTGAGCACCAGATGCTACCACTAGAACCTTTGTGACTGCTGCTTCTGCCAACTAAATGGGACTGAAACTGCCATGACTGGAAAGGACGCCATATAGTTTCTATTTCTCTGCATCACTAACTTCTAATTCAAGTTCTGAGTAAGTGCATTTGGTTGAAGGGGAATGGATCACAAGCCTCAACTCTAGCAGCAGGGAGGCTTGAAAAGCAATTATCTGGTTTCTTTGAGGAGTCTGGGACTTTTAAGGTGAGGAATTCCCAAAACAGGGGAAGGGTGTTCAAAATAGCTGAGCAGTTCTAGATGGCATTGTAGGTTCTCCACCTAGATCCCCAGGGATCCCGTTTACTGGTCTGATGTGCCCATCCTTCAGCTGAGGTGGGTGCTGTTGCTAAAGGCTCAAACTTATTATCTTCTTGGTAGGTTTATCCTTGGACAATTTGAGCCATATCACCTGAAGGTGCTCGAGAGTTATGTCTTTCTCCTAAGCCTGTCCATAGCTAATGACTAATTAGGTTAGCAATACAAAATTCCCAACCTTTTATCTCAAAATAAGACAGGCTTTTCAAAGCATTTTATATATGGGATAAGACTAAGTTAACTGGGGGATAAGATTAAGACTAGATTTCATCTGAAATTACATGCTTGTTTAGCCCCGTCTCCTTTTTTATCCTGCTTCCCTCATTCCCTCACAGGATTCTCCTGAGAATATTCTCCTAATAAATCACTTACATCAGAATATCTCTTGGTAAAGATCTATACACTGAAAACTATAAAACTTTGATGAAAGAAATTAAGGAAGACACAAATAAGTGGAAAGATATCTCATTATGTGGATTAGAAAATTAATATTGTTAAAATATCCATACTGCCCCAAATGATGTACAGGTTCAATGCAATCCCTATCAAAATTCCAATGATATTTTTCATGAAAGTAGAAAAAAACAATCCTGAAATTCATATGGAACCATAAAAGACCACAGCTGGAAGCATCACACTCTCTGACATCAAAATATAGTACAAAACTATTGTAACTAAAACAACATGGTATTGGCATAAACACAGTCACAGAGACCAATGGAACAGAAGGGAGAGTCCAGAAATAAATTCATACATTTATGGTCAACTGCTTTTGATAAAGGTGCCAAGAGCACACAACTGGGAAAAGAGAATCTCTTCAATAAATGATGTTGGGAAAACTGGATATTCAAATACAGAATGACCAGACCCTTATCTCACATAATACACAAAAATCAACTCAAAATACATTAAGGACTTAAATGTAAGACTTGAAACTGTAAAACTACTAGGAGAAAACATGGCAGAAAACTCCATGACATTGGACTTGGCAATGATTTTGTTTGCATATGAACCCCAAAGCACAGGCAACAAAAGGAAAAATAAACAAATGGAATGACAGCAAACTGAAAAGTCCATGCACAGTCAAGGAACCAATCAATAGAGCAAAGAGACAACATTTAGTATAGAAGAAAATATTTGTGAACTATACATCTGATAACAGGTTAATATCTGAAATGTAGAAGGAACTCAAGCAACTCAATAGTAAGAAAACAAAAATCCAATTTAAAAAATGGGCAAAGGATCTGAATAGACATTTCCCAAAAGAAGACATAAAAATGGCCAACATGTATATAAAAATTACTCAAAATCACTAATCATTAGAGAAATGCAAATGAAGAACCACAAGGAGATATCACCTCACACTTGTTAGAGCAGCAGCTATTATTTTTTTAAAAAAGAAGTTTTAGAAAGGATGTGGTGAAAAACCTTTGCACACTGTTGTTGGGAATGTTAATTAGTATGGCCATTATAGAAAACAGTGTGGAGGTTCCTTTTAAAATTAAAAATAGAACTACCTTATGACTCAGCAGTCCCACTGTGGGGTGGGTATGCATCCACAGGAAATAAAATCATTATCTTGAAGAGTTATTGGCACTTCTACATTCATTGCAACATTATTCACAATAGCTATGATATGGAATATACATAAGTGTCCATTAATGAATAAATGGATAAAGAAAATATGTTGCATATACACAATGGGATACTATTCCACCTTTGAAAAGATGAAACTCCTGTCATTTGTGACAACATGGATGAACCTGGAAAACATTATGTAAGTGAAATAACCCAGGCACAGAAAGATAAATGCCACACAATCTCACTTATATGTAGGATCTTAAAAAGTTGAATCCCTAGAAGTAGAGAATAGAATGGTAGTTACCAGCAGCTAGGGGCAGTGGTAACCCTGCTCCTGGGGGCTGGGGAAGATATTGGTCAAAGAATACAAAATTCCAGTTAGATAGGAGGAATAAGTTCAAGAGATCTACTGAACAACATGGTGACTGTAGTTAATAGCAATAGTATTGTATTCTTGAAAGTTACTAGGAGAGTAGATTTTAAGTGTTTTCACTGCATACAAAAAAAAGCATGTTTGATAATACATATGTTAATTACCTTGATTTAGCCATTCCACAATGTATACATATTTTGAAACATGTTGTATATGATAAATATATATTTATTTGTCAATTAAACAAATTAATTTTTAAAACAGAATCTCTCCTGGAGAACCAATCCTAAGTCAGTGGCCAAAAAGAATATCTAATGCCTTCTTGACTTCACATTTTTGGCTGACTAGTAACAATATATATCCTTTTATCATACTTAAACTTCACAACAATAAATGCCCCACATAACATAATGTAATTTTTCCTTATATAAGTGAAAACATGCAAAAGGGTGGCATCTCAAATTCTGACCAGTTACTATAGCTAGCTCTAAGTCCAGGATCTTTGGATGGCACGTATTCATCTTCTGGTTCCATCACAATTTCATCTTGATAGTCTGCACACTAGAGACAATGTTATAAACTTAATCACTGTACATAAAATGGTAGAATGGGAGGGTGCCATGATTTGGATATTTGTCCCTCCAAATCTTATGTTGAAATTTGATACCCAGTGTTGGAGGTGGGGCCTAATGGGAGGTGTTTGGGTCATGGGAGCAGACCTCTCATGAATAGATTAATGCCCTCCTTTAGAGGTGAGTTCTTACTCTATTAGCTTCTGTGGAAGCTGGCTGTTAAAAAGAGCTTGGCATCTCTGCCCCACTCTTGCTTCATTTCTTGCTATGTGATCTCTGCACACTCTGGCTCTTCTTCACTTTCAACCATGAGTAGAAGTTGACTCTCACCAGATGCCCAATCTTGAACTTTTCCAGGGGTCAGAACTGTCAGCCAAATAAACCTTTTTTCTTTATAAATTACCCAGTCTCAGGTATTCCTTTATAGCAACACAAAACAGACTAAGATGGAGAAAGGGATAAGTCACAGCAAGGACAAAACTCAGGCAGATGTTATAAAGTCTTCTTTTTGTAACTTTTCCTCTACTACTCAGTCCATGTTTTCTTTGCCCTCAATCAGCACCTAAGCTGATCAAAGTTCTTACCTTAGGTATGACCTAAACCTTCATTCCTAATGTATCAGAGACCTCAGTGGTCCTGCCTGCATGTGGTTGTTCAAATTTTCCCTTTTAACATTTACTACTGAAATGACAGCAGAAAGAGGTGCCTGGAAGCATCCTCTGTGTCCAAAACATACCCTTCTCTACATTCACTCCACAGCAGCAACCTCATGTGAGGCCATCCAGCCCTGAAACTCCCACTTTGGCTGCTGTTCTAATGGCATAAGCAGTCCGAAATAGACAGGTGGCTGTCTCATCTTCTCAATAATAGAGATGTTGTCTATCCTAGAGGAGGCATACCTGCCTCGAGTACTGAAACCTAAACTGTGGAATCATACTTTTGTGAATTAGCTATTAGATGTAATATTGATAAAAGCCACTTTAACTTCCACCTCTTGGTTCCAAGAATACTGGTTATGACAGAAACAGCACTGTCTTTTGGCCGCTGATTCATATCATATGACATTTCCTGTAGAATAACACCCCAGTTTTCTGGTGTTGGCTCCTAGAGACTCTTTAACTGAATTTTTAATAGGTTGTTGAACTCTTCTGCCAGAGTATCTGTTCCTGGTTTATAAGGTCTGTGATACAATGACTATAAAATGGACATTCATTAAGTCTATGGGTGGCAGTGCTGGTAGAAACATTGCAGGCTGGAAAAGCAAATCCTTATCAGAATAAGTACTGTTTACATTGAGGACAGATGGCTTCCCCCTCCACAATGGAGGGCATCCACAGTAATCAACCTGCTACCTGATGGCTAGTCTCTGCACAACGGGGCCCAACTAGGGGCTTAGCATGGGTCTCTGCTGATAGCAGTTTGGGCATTCTGTAGGGACAATAGTTGTCCCAGCCTTTATGAAGGGGTGTCCATGTGGTTGATTCTTTGCATAACTTCTATCTCTGTCCCCGTGGACATGATTCATAAGCTCATTGAGTAAGCACTGTGGGGACTGGGAAAAGAGGCCGATGACGTTCAAGATTAGGACATTTCATTCACTTGATTATTGAGAGATTTCCCCAGAGTGATAGCCTTTTGTTGAGCTGTGACCTGACATATAACATTCTCATAAAATGGTATTATAGAAATGCTAGTTCTGTAAATCTGACATGATGTTGAGGGTCAGGTATCACAAAACCAAACAATAAAAAAGCAAGCTCCAAACCAAGGTAAAAATATGGTTCAGAGATCTGTACTCAACCTCACTGGAATGCCTAAACTAGGAAGAATTTGAGCAATGATTAAAGATTAGCATGTAATTGACAAGGTTACGCCCTAGAAGACAGGAAAGTTTTGGGAGGTGGTTTGTTGACAAAGAGGTAGAGAGATCATTGAATTTCGAATCTGCAAATCTGAATGTGATTCTCAGTTCTGTCATTATGAGCTATGTGAACATGGGCAAAGTGCTTAATCTCTCTTGGTTTGACCCTCCTTGTCTATAAACTAAGGTTAATAGTTTCCTCACTCACCTCATGGTGTTTTAAGATCTAAAATGTAATAATGTATTTGGAAACATTTAATAAATTCTGAAGTGTCACACGAATTTAAAATAAATTCTTGCCATAAAGAAAGAATTTCCATGAAATCTGTCTAACATGGAAGGGAAAGAAAAAGTATGAGGCCATATGCCATGAATTCCTTGGGCCATGGTCCAGGACAATGGACAGGGTCCATAATTTCTAACGTCTTTTTCCCTTAGCTTTAGACCAAGGGGCCAGTGGAGCTGGCAGAAGTGCCGTACTTTGGCAGAGTCCGTCTGAGAGAAGGCTTGCAGTCTATTTCTGTCTGTGCCCTTTGAGTTATTCTCAGTAACTGGAAAATTTAACATGTACTCACATGTTCTGGATTAATAACTCTCTTGATGGGTGACTCTGAAAACCATGGGAACAGATAATGAGGAAACCACAGAGAGTTTTTATTGGCACTAGAGCCAAATGGATTACTTAAAAAAAAAGATATTCTAAAACAACCACCTTTTTTTCTACCTCAAATATTAGAACATATCTTCAACAGTACAGAGTGAAAGACAGAGTGAGGAATAAATGATGAGTGTGGTTCCTTGAACTAATATAGATAATCAGTTCGAATAACTCACAAAGATAGCCCACATGGCTGTGTGTATATGTGTGTGTAAATAACCTATCTCATGCGTGTATTATCACCCTTCCTTCCCCAACAAAACCCACACTGCCATGCATTATGATGCAAATTTAATAAGTTGTTGGGGAAACAAAGGACTCCAGAGAGACTGGAAACTAATGACTTTGTAGAAGAAGAGAGGCCTGATACGAGCCTTTGCAGAATGTCTAGACTATGGATGAGAGTAAAGAGCAAAATTACTTTTGGTTAAAACTGCTGGGTTTGCTATTATGCTGGTAGCTATAAGTCATCTTCCTAGTTGTGCAATGCTACATTATACACAGCTACAAACTATGAGCAGAAAGCACTTGTTTTGACACTTTATTGAGTATCTGTGACTTGTCTTTCTCAAGGTCTTAACTCTCCAGCAGCTTAGAGTGAGAGCAGCAAGTGATACTGTCACACGTCTCAGACAACAAAAAGCCGAAGCAATAGAGGCTTTTGAGTTAAAGCCCTCTGTGTTTTTACCTTCAGTATCTGCTTTCTGATCTTTTGCTCCTTCTTTCCAAAAGAAGTCACATAACTATTAAGAGGCAGAGGCAAGATCCACATCCAGGCTTCCCACCTTCAGATCCTGAATTTAGATGACCCAATCTCTGCTTGCTGAGATCGGTGACATTGTATAGGTTGGCAATCTCCTCAATTTTGCAAACCTCCACTCAGGCTTAGTAAAAAACCTACAGGTTATTTTACCACAAGAGGTCATCCACTATTACTCACCTACCACCAACCTCATTCTTTTCCATTCCCTATACCTGAACCTTGAGGTGTTTCCATCATATTTTTAGACCTCTCCTGAAATTATGTTGCAGAGAACCAGCACCAGTTACATCCAGCTACAAGCCATTGAAGTACAGGTCTGCAGGTTTTGTGTGCAGAAGATAGGGTTCTCAATTACATTCTCTCTGCTCCTGTGTCCTGCATCCTAGAGAATAATGAAACTCATGAAGCAAGGCATAGAGCTTAGGGGGATTGGCCATTAGTCTTCAGGGATGGAAGCTTTAATGTGGCTCTGTAGAGCAATGAGAGATGATGAGGATACTGTATGTTATTTTAACAGATACCAAGGGTTCTTTCTGACTGTCCTTTGCATTAGACTAGCATGCAATTTCAATACATAAGGATTTGTTGAGCAAGCACCCTGTGCCCAGCAATGTAGTAAAATATTATGGGAGATTCAAAGTCCAATACATGGTTCCTACCCCTGGGAGCTTTCAATCTAGTTGAGAAGACATGACACACATTTAACAGAAAAATACAAAACACTTTATAATTAAGTAAAATTGTACATGTAATCTAGTACTTTCCATCTCACGTGTGTACCATCACACATGATGATATGAAAGATGCTGTGGAAAGTCAGGATGAAGAGGGACAAATAATAACACCTAGTGTTTACTGAGCACCAATATATGTGACACATATTTCCTAAGTTCTTAAAACTATTAATTCTTTTAATCCAACAATTTTATTGAGCATGATACTATTTTTATGCCATGAGAAGATTGATGAGAAGATTGAGATACACAACACTCAGGAAATATGCCCAAAGTCACAAAGCTGGAAAATGGCAACATCTGGATTTCAACCCATGAAGTGTGGCTCTACAATCTGTTACCTGGTGCTCTATTATGCCTGCATTCTGGTGAATTAGTTGAAGTAGACTTTATAAATGGCATAGGACTGTCTTTCAGCTGTATAGTCTACATTATAACAAGGCTTGAAGGATGGTGTAGAAGAGATGGCAAATTTCATCAAATGCTTTTTCAGTATCTATTGAAATAATCATGTGGTTTTTTTCTTGGTTCTGTTATGTGATATATTACACTTATTGATTTGCACATGTTGAACTATCCTTGTGATATGGTTAAGTTCTGGGTCTCCACCCAAATCTCATGTTGAATTGTAATCCCCAGTGTTGTAGATGGGGCCTAGTGGGAGGTGACTGGACCATGGGAGTGGTTTCTAATGGTTTAGCACCATCCTCTTAGTGCTGTCTCATGACAGACTTCTCACGAGATCTGCTTGTTTAAAAGTTTGTAGCACCTTCCCCTTCACTCTCTCTCCTGCTCCACCATGTGAAGAGGTGCCTGCTTCCCTTCACTTTCTGCCATGGTTGTAAGTTTCCTGAGTCCTCCTCAGCCATGCTTCCTGTACAGCCGGTGGAACTGCGAGTTAATTAAACCTCTTTTCTTCATAAATTACCCAGTATCAAGTAGTTCTTTATAACAATGTGAGAACAGACTAATATACCTGGCATCCCTGAGAAGAATCCCACATGATCATGGTGAATGATGTTTTTAGTGTGTTGTTGAATTCTGTTAGTCAGTATTTTGGGGAGGATTTTTGCATCTATGTTAATCAGTGAAATTGGCCTGAGGTTTTCTTTTCTTGTTTTGTCCTTCTCTGGTTTTGCTACCAGGATAATTCTGGCTTTGTAGAATGATTTTTGGAAATATTTCCTCCTTTTCAACTTCTTTGAAGAATTTGAATAAAATTGGTACTTTTTTTCGTAAAATGTTTGGTAGAATTCAGCAGGGAAGCCATCAGGTGCTGGGCTTTTCTTTGCTCAGATAATTTTTATTACAGCTTTGATCTCATTGCTTGTTACTCATCTGTTCAAGTTTTTATTTTCTTCATGGTTCAATCTTGGGAGGATGTAGTGCCCAGGAATTTATTCACTTCCTCTACATTTTCCAATTTGTTGGCATATAGTTGTTCGTAACAGTCTCTAATGATTTTTTTTTTTTTTTAATTTCTGTGGTCTCAGTTGTTATGTCTCCTCTTTGTTTCTGGTATTATTTATTTGGTTTTCTCTTTTTTTCTTAGCCTAGCTAAAACTTTGTTGATTTTATTTATCTTTTCAAAAAAGCAACTTTTTGTTTCATTGATATTTTGTATATTTTAGTCTCAATTTCTTTTATTTCAGTTATGATCTTTATTATTTCTTTTCTTCTAATAATTTTGAGTTTGTTTTACTTTTGCTTTTCTAGTTCCTTGAGGCACATTGTTGGGTTGTTTAAGTCTTTTTTTCCTACTTTTTTGATGTAGACATTTATAAACTTCCATCTTAGTATTTCTTATGTTGTATCTCATTGACTTTGGTATATTATATTTGCATTTTCATTTGTTTGCAGAAATTTTACTATTTCATTCTTAATTTCTTCATTGACCCACTGGTCACTCAGGAGCATTTTGTTTAATTTTCATGTATTGGTGATGTTTTGACGTTCCTCTGGTTATTAATCTATATTTTTATTCCATTCTTGTCAGAAAACCTACTTAATATGATTTCCATTTATTTTTGAATTTTTTCACACTTATTCTGTGGCCTAAGCTATAGTTTATTCTGAAGGATGTTCCATGTTACAATGAAAAAAAAGTATATTCTGCAGCAGGTGGGTGATACATTCTGTAAATATCAGTTAGGCCTAACAGGTCTAGTGTGTAGTTTAACTCCATGGCTCTTTGTTAATTTTTCATCTGAATGACATATATATTACTGAGAGTGGGCTGTTCAAGCCCTCTACTATTATTATTGTCAGTCAATCTCTCCCTGTAGAACTATTCATGTTTGCTTTATGTACTTGAGAGCTCTGGTCTTGGGTGCGTAGACATTTATAATTGTTATGTCTTCTTGCTTATTTGACCTCTTTGTCATTATTTAGTGACTTTTTTCCTCTTCTTATAGCCTTTCATTTGTAGTCTATTTTATCTGATACAAGTACCACTACTCTCACTCTTTTTTGGTTTCCAGTTGCATGAACTATCTTTTTCCACCCCTTCACTTTCAGTCTTTGTCTGTCTTTATAGGTGAAATGGCTTTCTTGTCAGCAATATAGAATTTTGTCTTTTTATTTTTTATTTTTTATTTTTTTTGACAGACTCTTGCTCTGTCGCCCAGGCTGGAGTGCAGTGGCATGATCTTGGCTCACTGCAAGCTCCCACTCCCGGGTTCACGCCACTCTCCTGCCTCAGCCTCCCGAGTAGCTGGGACTACAGGTGCCTGCCACCACACCCGGCTACTTTTTTGTATTTTTTAGTAAATTCGGGGTTTCACCGTGTTAGCCAGGATGGTCTCCATCTCCTGACCTCATGATCTGCCCTCCTTGACCTCCCAAAGTGCTGGGATTACAGGCATGAGCCACCACACCCAGCCTAGAATTTGGTCTTACTTCTTTATCCATTCAACTACTCTCTATTTTTAAATTAGAGAATTTATTCCATTTGCATTCAGTGTTATTATTGATTGGAAACTACTACTGCCAGTTTGTTGCATGTTTTCTGGTTGTCTTGTAACTCCTCTCTTCCTGTTTTCCCTGTTTTCCGTTTCCCAAAACATACAGAGAAATGATTTTCTCTGGTACTACATTTTAATTTGTTGTTTTTTATTTTTAGATAATCTATTATAGGTTTTTGCATTGTGGTTACCATAAGACTTACATAAAATATCTTATAGATACAACAAATTATTTTTAAGAGACAGCAACTTATATTAAATGACAAGGAAAATAATAGAAACAGAAAAAAAAATTAAAACCTCTACACTTTAATTCCATGGCCCCTACAATTTGACTTTTTGTTATTTCAGTTTAAATATCTTTATATTGCCTATCTCTTAACAGATTTCTGTCGCTATTATTGTTTTTAATAGATTTGTCTTTTGAATTTCCTACTAGAGTTCTGTGTAAATTACATGCCACAATTATATTAATAGAATATTCTGAATTTTTCTGTGTACTTAATTTTACCAGTGGGTTTTTTAACCTTTAAATATTTTATTTTGCACGTTAGTGTTTTTTTTTAAATTTGAGATTGAGGAATTCTCTTTGCATTTCTTTTTTTTCTTTTTAGAGATACAGTCTCCCTCTGTTGCCCAGGCTGCAGTGTAGTGGAGCAATCACAGCTTACTGCAGCCTCAACCTGCTGGGCTTAAGTGATCCTCCTGCCTCAGCCTCCTGAAAACCTGGGACCACAGGTGTGCATCATCATGCCCTGGTTATTTTTATAAAATTTTTTGTAGAGACAGGGTCCCACTATGTTGTCCAGTATGGTATTACACTTCTGGGCTCAAGCAATTCTCCCACCATGACCTCCTAAAGTGCTAGGGCTACAGGCATGAGCCACCGTACTTGGCTCTCTTTAGCACTTTTTATAAGACAGGTAGTGAGTTCTCTCAACTTTTGCTTGTCTGGGAAAGATCTTTTCATTCCTTCATGTTGGGAGGTTAATTTTGCTGGGTACAGTATTCTTGAATGGCAGTTTTGTTTTGCTTTTATTTTTGTTTTTCTTCTCAAGAACTTTGAAAATGCTCTTGACTCCCTTCTGGTCTGTATGGTTTCCATTGAGAAGTCTGTTGCCAGAAGAATTGGCACTCCTTCGTATGTTATTTGCTTTTTTCCTTGCTTCTTTTAGGATCTTCTTCTTGTCCCAGACCTTTGAGTGATTGATTATTATATGCCTTGGGGTGGTCTTATTAGGGTTGAATCTATTTGGCATTCTCTTCCTGTACCTGGATATTTATCTCTTTCTCAAGTTTTAGAAAACTTTCTGTTATTATTTCTTCATTAAGTTTTCTACCCTTGCTCTCGCTCAACTCCCTCTTGAAGGCCAATAATTATTAGATTGGGTCTTTTGAGATAGTTATCTATATCTTGTAGGAGATCTTTGTTCTTTGTCATTCTTTTTTTTCTTTCCTCCAAGTGTGTATTTTCAAATGGCCTGGCATGGCGCTTACTGATTATTTCCTCTTCTTGACCCATCCTGATGTTAACAGACTCTAATACATTTTTCAGTTCAACAGATGTATTTCTTATTTCTGTTTGTTTGCTTGTTTTCATTATTTGAACCTCCTCGTTAAATTTCTCTCCTACATTCCTGAATTGCTTTTCTGCATTATCTTAGAGATCACTGAGTTCCCTTAAAACTGCTACTTTTATTTATTGGTCAGAGAGCTCACATATCACCATCTCACTGGGGTAAGTCAATGGCTTCTTGCTTTGTTTAACCTTGCCACATTCTGCTTCCCTATTTGCTGGCGTGCCTTGTGGATGTAGTCTATGCCTTTGCATTGAATGATTAGTTATTCGTTTTAGTCTTCTCTGTCTGGCTTGTTATGTTCTTTATTAGATATACTTGCTTAAAGATTCCTGGTAATTGACTTGTTGAATTTCTTTTTTTCCTGCTAGATTGCTGCCTCCTTTTGTCGCTAGATTATGCCTTAAGCCAAGCTTTATCTTGGCTGAAGTAAATGATCAGAGGGCTGCTTGTCCTAAATGCAGGAGGTCCCAAAGGGAATATCCTTTCAGCATGGGAAGACTGGCTAGGGCTTCACAGCCAGGAAACCTGTGGAACATATCTCATAGAGCTTCTTTCATTTGATATCTCCTTAAGGCTGAGTTACAGAGCAGTTTTCACGGCTGGGGATTATAGCCTTACCTCCTCACATTGTCTTCAGCTATCTTCAGGGATATTTCTCCATTCAGGCACTTGTGATGCTTTCCATGGGTTGAAGCCAGGGCAGAATTCCTGCTAGGGAACCCAAGATGGTGGGAAAGTTGGTTGTCCACCTCACTCTCAATTTTTCTAGTGTAGAAATCATGAGTTGGGAGGAAAATTTCCATGCACTTGGTGCTGAGCAGATTGAGGGGAAGAGTATTGCAGATACAGAATGCTCTTATCATCTCTCAGAGTTTCCTCACTTCTCTGTGGCCCCTGAAATGGTCTTATTCTCATATTTAAGTTTTGGTGTATTTCTGGTGATAACCTTCGTGTTGTATATTTGTTTTTGGTTTTCTGTTGGTGGGGGTGGGCATTGAAACCAGCTTGTTTCTACACTTCCAATTTGGAATTGGAAGGTCTCTGCTGAGCATCTTTATGCATGTTATTTTCCATAAAATTCACTAAAAGTCTATGAAATAGGTATCACTCACTTCACTTCTTTTTTTTTTTTTGACAATGTCTCACTCTGTCACCTGGGCTGGAGTGCAGTGGCATGATCATGGCTCTCATTGCAGCCTTGACCTCCCAGACTCAGGTGATTCTCTTGCCTCAGCCCCCTGAGCACACACAGGTGTGTGCCACCATACCTGGCTAATTTTTTTTGTTTGTATTTTGTGTAGAAATTAGGTTTCACCGTGTTTTCTGAGCTGGTCTTCAACTCCTGAGCTCAAGTGATTCACCTGCCTTGGCTTCCCAAAGTGCTGGGTTTACAGGCATGAGCCACCATACCCAGCTGGTATCACTTACTTTCATTTTCCAGAAAAAGAAATATAAGTCAAGAGAGATTAAGAAATTAGGCCAAACACACAACGCATGACTACAAAGTCAGGACTTGAACTCAACTTTGTCTGACCCCCCAGGTCATTTGCCTCCTATTACATCACAGTCTCAATATGATTGCAACTATGCAAACAATCCACTGCATAGTAAAAACAAGCTTTGGGTAGGCCACATAGCAAAATAGTAGTAGCACTTGTGTTAGGGAGGATGTGCTAGATTTTCATTTTTGACTTTTAGCTATTGCCTATGTATATAATTAAAATCTTACATTGTTTACAAAATAATAAAGAATAGTAGAGGAGAGAGAGAGAGAAAGAGTGAAAGAGAGAGAGAAGTAAATAAAAAACCAAGATGATAGAAAGAGAACTCTTTCCATTTATAAGGAAAGTTTCCAAGGACTAAGATCATGCCTCTTTAAACTGCTACGTTAACCTTGATTCTTAGAGTATTAACCTTACCTGAAATGGCAAAATATTTTTTCTTTATACTATATTTTTTCCAGAAAAGCATTTGGTGAGTGGTTAAAAAGACCTGAATTTACTTGTCTGAGACAATTTGCCTACTGCCTTTAGCTTAAACTAGAGTCTCAGGACTGGAGAGTAATATGTATAGTAGCTAGTAACAGGGGGTATCTGGGAGTTAGGGAAGCTATCTTGTTTTTTGGCTATCCTGTGAGACAACAAATTTAACAGTGCCCTCTGGCCAGAATCCCTCAGAAGGGATATTGGGAGATAGCTTATCCTAAACAAACACACTCTAAAATCTAGTCCCAAGATTCATATGTGTTATTTCTGCATAGCAAAAATGTAGTCTGGTTGAAGTGATTGACGAGTTGGTAATTTTCAGTATAAAAGGCTTTTGTTTCCTAAAGAAGGTTTGAAGGCAAAGTAAGTATTGGATAATATCATCAGCAGCAGCAGCAGCATTGACATTATCTGAGTACATAATATTTGTTACACCCTGTTATAACTGATTTACATGTCATTTAAGACTCACAACAACTCTTGTAAGATAGGTAATACTATTATTACCATCCTCATACTAGAGGAGAAGGAAGTAGAAAGACAAAGGGACTTTCCCAAGAGCATACAATTGCTTAGTAGAGAAATCTCTTCTCCTACCTTTAACACTGATAGATACTTTTGCCTAATTACATCTGAATTAAACCTGGAAGGAGGACAATGACATAGGATGATTTTCTCTACCCATCACCAATTCACTTCTTGTAGGGCTGATTTTGTCTGTAAAGTGACGGGAGCCAAGAGGCTGAGGCAGGAGAATGGCGTGAACCCGGGAGGCAGAGCTTGCAGTGAGCTGAGATCGTGCCACTGCACTCCAGCCTGGGCAACAGAGCAAGACTGTGTCTCAAAAAAAAAAAAAAAAAAAAGTAGGCAGTTGGGTATTATCTGGCCTTTCTCATCTAAAATGCCGGCACACTTTCTGCCTGGCTCTCAAAGATGTTTTTCTACAGAAGGCTCTCTTGGTATATCATGGTCTGTTTCATTTTTTTGAAAGGATACATCGTCAATCATAATTCCTGCTCTTAAGGTGCCTACCATCTAGACAAATGGTAATGATGTGTATGGATAGCATAATTGTTTTCACTGTGAAAATTGTGAGGAAAATGCACAGAGATGCAATCCTAAGTTCCTTGAAGCAAAGAAGGAGCATTTTCATAAATTGACGTTTGGGGAGAGTGAGTGTGAGGAGGGTTAACCTGTTTGAAGTTCAGGATATCACCAATTTGAAAAGATCATGCCCGAAGAGATTTTGCACTAAGGTTTTACTACCTGAAGGAAGTGAATCATAGAAACCATTTGGAAAAAAAAATGAAAGGATACAGAAAACATGGCAAGTAAAGGTGTGAAAGAAATCTTGATATTGGGGAGTAAGTTTTAATCTTTCTTTCCTCCTCCAAGAAGACTTGGAAGAGGAAATGAAAAGCTTGAGTATGGATGTATTCAGGGGAGAATACATATAGCTAAGAAGAACAAGAACTTGTTTTTATGAAATGGAGAAGGCAGAAATAAAATGAGAAACAGTTAAGAAAATTCTCATACTCAGGCTGAGTGGTAAATGTGGATATTGAATGTTTTAGAGTGGGAAGAAACTAATGAGGCACTCTGGACTGAATTAATCAGTTGTATTACATCCTCTGAATACCTCCACTTGCAGATAAAGGCTAGCTTCTTACATTGATAATAACTAGAATTTATCACATACTTTTCATGTGCCAGAATCTGGCTACATGTAGTATCTCATGCAATGTTCAAAACAACCCCACAAAGCACAATCCCCAACAGATGGGAAATTTGAGGCTTGTGAAGATTAAGTGACAGGTCCAAGTTCACACAGATTGTAAGCAGTTGAGCTCAGGGCTGTTTGACTCCAAAGTACACATTCTCTTCCAGACTCTCAATCTTTGGCAATACACCAGTATTTTCATCCTTTACAATATGAGACAGACCCTGAGAAAATAGTATCATTGGCAGACAACTGGCAGCTCTCTGATGAGTCTTCTTGTAAAGGATGTTGGCAATTATTTATGAGTCAATCTACTTCTATTATTGAAATCTGCACATAATCTGAAGTAACAGTGTCACCCTGCTCTCCTCACAATTGAATTTCTTACCAGGATGCTCCACAAGAAATAATGCTGACTTTTTAATGCATGATTTCTCTCCTAGGAAAAACATCTGAGTATAAGTCAGTCAACATGTAGAAAACAGGATAAAGGAAGAGAAATGAAGGAGGCTTTCTAGCCATTAAGAGTCCACTAGGCCATTAAGACATCATCAATGGCTCCCTATTAGCTACAGAAAAAAAAAAAAAAAAAACATAGATCCAGAAAACACTGAGTACCACCCAGTAACAGGTAATATTAATAACATGGGGTGAGACAAAATATATTTCTTCTAAGAGACTAGACCACAAGGCTTTTCTTAAAGTTATTTTTTTATAGCAACCTCTAGTGGATCTAGAATCCCTAGGGTTTCATCATTCAAATTTTTTATAACAGGTATAAATTATCCCAGACTGTGAAGACTATAATAAATACCTAACTCTTCAGTGCCCAGATACTGAGGAACATTGAGGAGCATCAAGACCATCCAGGAAAACATGACTTCACCAAACAAACTAAATAAGGTCCCAGAGATCAATCCTGCAGAGACAGAGATATGTGACCTTTTGGGAAGTAAATTCAAAAGAGCTGTGTTGAGGAAACTCAAAGAAACTCAAGGAAACACAGAGAAGGAATTCAGAATCCTACCAGATATGTTTATCAAAAATTTGAAACAATTAAAAAGAAGCAAACAGAGATTCTGAAGTTGAAAAATGTGATTGACTTGCTGAAGAACGCATCAAAGTCTCTTAATAGCCGAATTGATCAAGAATTAGTGAGCTTGAAGACAGGCTAGTTGAAAATACAGTCAAAGGAGACAAGAGAAAAAAGAATAAAAAAGATTGAAGCACACCTACAAGATCTAGAAAGCCTCAAAAAGACAAATGGAAGAGTTACTGGCCTTATTGAGGAGGTAGATAAAGAGATAGGGGTAGAAAGTTTATTCAAAGGGATAGTAACAGAGAACTTCCTAAACCTAGAGAAAGATATCAATATCCAAGTACAAGAAGGTTACAGAACACCAAGCACGTTTAACCCAAAGAAGACTAACTCAAGGCATTTAATAATAAATTCCAAAGATCACGGATAAAGAAAGGATTCTAAAAGCAGCAAGAGAAAATAAAAAAATAACATGCAATGGAGGTCCAATACATCTGGCAGCAGACTTTTCAATGAAAACATTACAGGCCAGGAGAGAGTGGCATGACATATTTAAAGGGCTGAGGAAAACACTTTTACCCTAGCATAGAATGCCTGGTGAAAATATCCTTCAAACATAAAGGAGAAATAAAAACTTTTCCAGACAAATTAAAGCTGAAGAATTCCATCAATACCACATCCGTCCTTTAAGAAATGCTAAAGAGAATACTTTAATCAGAAAGAAAATGACATTAATGAGCAATAAATAATCACCTGAAAGTATAAAATGTACTAGTAATAGTAAGTACACTGAAAAATGCAGAATACTATAACACTGTAACTGTGGTGTGTAAACTGCTCTTATTCTAAGTGGAAAGACTAAAAAATGAGCCAATCAAAAATAATAACTACAACAACTTTTCAAGACATAGGCAGTACAGGAAGATATAAATAGAAACAACAAAAAGTTAAAAAGCAGGGGATTAAGTTAATGTAAATAATTTGTATTAGTTTTCTCTTTCCTTGTTAGTTTATGCCATCAGGGTGAAGTTGTCATCAGTTTAAAATGATAGGTTATAAGATGTTATTTGCAAGCCTTATGGAAAACTCAATCCAAAAAACATGCAAAGGATATAGAAAAAATTAAAAGTCAGAAATCAAAATGTACCATCAGAGAAAATCATCTATACTAAAAGGAGGACAGGAAGGAAGGAAGTAAGAAAGAGAGCACCACAAAACAAACAGAAAACAACAAAATAGCAAGGACAAGTCCTTATTTATCAATCATAGGATTGAGTATAAATAGACTAAACTCTCCAATCGAAAGAACTGCAGTGGTTGAATGGATTAGAAAACAAGAACCAAAGATATGTTGCCTAAAAGAAACACACTTCACCTATAAAGACACACATACAGTGTAAATAAAGGGATAGAAAAAGATACTCCAGGCATATGGAAACCAAAAGCAAGCAGGAGTAGCTATCCTTAGATCAGACAAAATAGATTTCAAGACAAAAACTATCAGAAGAGACAGAGAAGGTCATTATATAATGACAAAAGTGTCAATTCAGCAAAAAGATATAACAATTATAAATATATATGCCCCCTATGCTGGAGTACCCAGCTATATAAAGAAATGCTGTTAGAGATAAAAAGAGAGATAGACTCCAATGAAATGATACCTAGAGACTTCAAAACCTCACTTGTAGCATTAGGAAGATCTTTCAGACAGAAAATCAACAAAGGAACATTGTATTTAATCTGTACTAAGACCAAACGGACCTAATAGATATTTACAGAACATTTCATCCAATGGCTACAGAATACAATTTTTTTTTTTCTCAGCACATGGATTATTCTTAAGGATAGACAATATGTCTGGCCACAGAACAAGTCTTCAAAACTACAAAAATATGAAATTATTATTATTGAGATGGAGTCTCACTCTGTCATTCCAGGCTGGAGTGCAGTGGCATGATCTCAGCTCACTGCAACCTCTGCCTCCTGAGCTCAAGCGATTCTCCTGCCTAGCCTCCTGAGTAGCTGGGATTAAAGGTGCCCACCACCATGCCTGGCTAATTTTTGTATTTTCTGTAGAGACAGGGTTTCATCATGTTGATCAGGCTGGTATCAAACACCTAACCTCGAGTAATCCACCCACCTCAGCCTCCCAAAGTGCTGGGATTAGAGGCATGAGCCACTGCACTTGGCCAAAAAGATGAAATTATATCAAGTATCTTCTCTGATGACAATGGTATAAAACTAGAAATCAGTAACAGGAGGAATTTTAGAAATTATACAAACACATGGAAATTAAAGAATATGCTACTGAATTACAAGTGGGTCAATGAAGAAATTAAGAATAAAATTGAAAATTTCTTGAAACAAATGATAATGGAAATACAACATAGCAAACCTATGGGATATACTGAAAGTAGTACTATGAGCAAAGTTTATAGATATAAGCGCCTACATCAAAAAAGTAGAAAAACTTCAAAGAAACACCTAATGATGCATCTTAAGGAACTAGAAAAACAAGAGCAAACCAACCCAAACGTTAGTAGAAGAAAATAAATAATAAAGATCATAGCAGAAACAAATGAAGTTGAAACAAATAAACTAAAACAGTAAATTGGTGAAAGGAAAAGTTAGATTTTTAAAAAGATAAACAAAATCAACAAACCTTTATCCCGATTAACTAAGAAAAATGAGAGAAAACCGTAAGAAATAAAATCAGAGACGAAAAAGAAAACATTACAACAAATGCTACAGAAATTCAAATTATCATTAATAACTACTGTGAGCAACTATATGCCAATAAAATGGAAAATCTAGAAGAAATGGAAAAATGTGTAGACACATACAACCTACCAAGATTGAATCATGAAGAAATCCAAAGCCTGAACTTACCAATAACAACTAACAAGATTGAAGCCATAATAAACAGTGGCCCAGCGAAGAAAAGCCTGGTACTCAATGGTTTCGCTGCTGAAATTTATTAAACATTTAAGAACTTTTAGCAATCCTACTCAAACTACTTCAGAAAAGAGAAGAGAAGGAAATACTTCCAGACTCATTTTATGAGGTCAGTATTACCCTGATATCAAAAGGAGACAAAGACACAACAAAAAAAGAAAACTATAGGTTAATATCCCTGATGAAAATTGATCCAAAATACTTATCAAAATACTAACAAATGGCATTCAACAATAAATTTAAAAGATTGTTCATTAAGACAAAGTGAGATTCTTTCCAGGGATACAAGGATGGTTCAACATAGGCAAATCAATAAATGTGATATATCATAGAAACAGATTGAAGGACAAAACAATATGATCATTTCAATTGATGTTTAAAAAGCATTTGATAAAATTTTAACATCCCTTCATGGTAATAAACCTCAAAAGACTGGATATGAAAGGAATATACTTCAATATAATAAAAGCCATATATGACAGACCCACAAATACTATACTGAATGGGAAAAAAAACTGAAATCCTTTCCTCTAAGATCTGGAACATGACAAGGTTGCTCACTTTCACTACTGTTACTCAATGTAGTACTGGAAGTCCTAGCTACAGCAATCAGACAAGAGAAAGAAATAATGAGGCTGCTCTTCCTATGGAGTAGCCATTCTTTTATTCCTTTACTTTCCTAATAAACTTGCTTTCACTTTACAATATGGACTCACCGACAATTCTTTCTTGCATAAGATGCAAGAACCCTCTCTTGCAGTCTGAATCAGGAGTTCTTTTCAGTAACACCTTCCTGGCAAACCACAAAGGAATAATACTGAGACTCCAACCCAAAGGAAGTAGGCTGCAACATCAATTGACCAACTTTGGGTAAGTGGTGGGGTGCATTTACCTAGGTAAAGTATGAGATTGGGTTAGAGGCTCAACTTAGGGGAGTTAGAGTCTCTCCTAAGACAGACAGGGTTAAAGGCCCCTATTAATAAGAGAGTTGAGGATGCTTGAACAATCTTGGACTCGAGGCTCACCTTATGAAGGTTAGAGTCCTTCCTAAGATTTAAGGGGTTAGAAGCCCCCTCAGTAAATCCCTCTTGGCTAAGAAGGGATTTGGCATTATGGGATGTTAACTGCTATTCTCTTTGGATTAATCTGCCTTGCATTCTTTGCTGATGGCTATGAATGACAGGATTACGCATGTACAGGATCACAGGACATGGGGAACTTTTTCCTTTCTAAAGAGGGAAACTTGAGAGCTGGTGGGACTACTGGACAATATCCCTTCTGACTGACAGGTGGCCACCTGAACTTTTGACTCAGTGTCATTGCAATGAGTGGGTCGTCTTTCTCTGGTCTCCCTGAATGCTTGGCCTTCACCACCCTGCCACAGGCAGTGCTTTATTTCCCTTTCTCTCCTTTCCCTTTCTTACCTTTTCTGTTATTCAGGATGACCATCTTGCCCAGAGACCACATGTTGAAACTCTTTTAATACACTTTGAATGGATTAAAGATGACAGGGCACAATCAGGGGCAGGACTGAGCCTTGGTAGTTCGATATTAGGTGCTAAGCAGAGTGGCCAATGTGTCTTGAGATGTAGCGAATCTGGAGTACTTTGTGGTGTAAATTTGCCTTTCTGTGTCATTTCGTCATAAAGAGGAGTACCTTAGGATAGAGCATGAGCTTAGGACCCCATAAGCCCACTGTTCAAGACAGCCCAGCAAGCTGGTCAGTAGCAATCTTTGCTACAGGTCTCTGAAACAAACAAACAAACAAACAAAACTGGATGAAGTTTCTGTCTCATCTTGTTCTGTGTTCTTGGGAGCTTAACCTTGTAACCACATGGCAGTACTTCTTTTTGATTTCCACCATTGAGGGAACAGGAATCTTGGAGTTCACATCATAGCCTTAAAAATTATCTCAAGCAGTTAAAAGTCTTTACAAGCTCAAAATTGGCTACTCCAGACTCCTTCTTGGAAGAGTAGTGGAAACTGCCCAGTGCTGTAGCTTAGTAGCTAAGGTTTGTCTTTTCACACTGGCTGTCTGGGTTAACGTTCAATTCCTAGCTTAGGGAATGATTCCTTTCTGGTTTGATATCTGCATGACCTTTACAATTTGTTGATTCTCTTCCCTTCCATGAACCATCTTTAATTTTCCTTCCTCTGAGCACCTGGGAGGTTACTTTTGGTAAAGTTCAAAAACTAGAAATATTGGCTGTTTGGCCTGGCTAAAGCTGGGTAATAGGAGATTTAAAAGGAATTTTTTAGAGTGCTATGGTTAAAAGTCAGCTTAATTAAAAGCGAATATTCAAGCTCTAACAACCTGGGACTCCTCAGGAAATATATAAGAGGCACCATAGACCCCTTTTGGGAAAAATCTCTGTTTTCCTCATGGAACCCCAGGAATTAAAAGTGGACAGTTCCCTCTCAAAATCTAAGGCTTTGTTATGTTTTGCATTGCGTTATCTGACATTTGTTGCTTCTGGGGGTATCAGAAATTACTTTACATTATGAGAGAGCTTTGGTGTATAATAATTAGGTAGGAAATATAGTTTTGGGGATAACTGATTACAGTCATGGGAAGATAGTCAGCTCTTTGCATGTTTGAATTAGAGAAGCATGCTCTTGGCAACCTAGAAGATACAGAAATGTCCCCAGGCCCCACTGAGAGATGAGACTCCCATGAGAGATTGGCTGCTTGACTCTTTTACAATCTAAGATCTGGTATAAAAATTCGACCTTTAATTTTTGGGGATTTGTTTTGCCTTCTAGTTGTGCCTGCTTATTAAGTCAGAAACTGCATGCTTTAAAGAGAAACTTAAAAACTGGCAAATGGAAAATCTTACAATTAGAAGATCTTCTGTCTGTATTTATATGTGTTGTGTATGATATTTACATATAAAAGAGCTCTGATTAATTGGCTTAAAAATAATAAGCACTTAAACCAAATATTTTGTCGAAAGAATAAAAGCTATAATGACTTTAGTAAGCTTTGGGAAAGAAGAACAGTTTTACATGCAAGGTGTGTAAGGAAAGTGAAATGTGGTTTTGGTAAAAAGTTATAAGAAGGCATGGGAATGTGGATTTTTTTTTTTTTTTGGTCTGGTTTAGAGAATCGAACAGTTGTTTCCAGTTAGATAGGAAAAAGGTAAATGTTTGAACAAGTTGTGGATGGTTTGTGAAAAATTAATCTTATGAAAGAAATTCTATGTGTGAACATATTGGCTAAAATTAAAGTTTATTTGTAAATTGAGCATTGGAGTAAAAGCACAAAAGGGTTTCCTGAGAGCAATGATCTGCTCTTTGACAAAGATTGTAAACTGTTATAAAAGATTTATGAGAATCTTACCTTACGGTCAAAGTAATTAAGATTGGATAGATTTAACTATAAGATTTTAGTGAAAATTGGGTTGACATTAATAGTACACTAATGCAAGTGTGAAATGTGACTTTTTCTCTTGAAAAAGATTTTCATGTAATCTTTAAAAAATTAAAGATTTTTGTTTGTCTTTTGAATAAACTACAGGAAAAAGAAGGAAAAAAAAGACAGATTGTTTGGAAAGCTGCATCTTCCCTCTTAATGAGTAATGGTTTTTGCCTTTTAAAATTTTTGAGCTATCATTTTGGCTAAATGAATGACTTATGGTAATCTGGGATTTGATTTTATAATATAAAGTATTTCAAGCCTTTGATATTTGACAAACTTTCAAAAATCAAATTATAAATTATGTCTTTCTGACCAAATTAATCTTTTAAATATTAAGTCCCTTAAAGTCCCAAACTGACATATTTGGCTTATTTGATATAAAAGTCATACAGGAAGCATTGTCAATATGAAATGGTGTTTGACTTACTTTGGACTGTATTTGTTTAAATATGTTGTTATTAGTATGTGTTCCAAAATTATGAAAAACTTCTGTAGTTCTGATATGATTTAGTATATATTATTAATAGTTATAATTTTTATGTTAACCTGTTGTATGCCACAGAAGTAACCAAAATTCTTATTCAATTATGGCTTTAATAGTGGCTGTCCTAAGACTTTTTGTCATCCACAGACAGTTGTTGTCTTGTTTTGATTCTTTACAAAAGGTGGTTTATAATCAGCTGTGGGACTTTGACAGGTGCTCCTGAATGCAGTTTGCTAAAAACTTTGGCGATTGTGACATTAGAATAGAGGGAAAAACTTTCAGGACTCTTATGGAAAGCTGAGATGTTTATGAATATCAAATGAAACAGGAGTTAACAGCATGGACTGAACTAATAGAAGACTGAAGTATTTTTCTGACTTTTTGCTTTAAATGTTATTAATCCTTTGTTTTATTTTTCAGAGTCAAAAAAACTTTTCTTTGGAGTTATTTACAGCTTATAACAATTGAGTAAAGTATACTCTTGTTAACCAAAATTTGGAGCATATTTCTTTCTCTCTACCTGATTTCTCCAGAGTTTGGAAACCATTTGTGACTATGCTTAATTGATGGCAATATAGTTATTTGCATAAGTGCAATAAGAGTGTTTTGCAACAGGACACAACTGGAGAAACTGGTTACTTTACAAAGGCTTTGACTGGACTGGCATGCTTTCCTTTAAGGAATCAAACGGCTTGTAGAGCTAATAAAAGCTCCTTGGGGAAACTGGCCTCATACCTTGTGTACACAGTCTCTGTATGACCTAGGGTAAGTAAAGAATGTCAATTTCTGACAGGCCCAGGAGCCCCAAATTATCTTGGGACCTAAGAGTAGAGGAATTTACTCAAGTCATAGGTGTTTGAGAGTGCAAATCTATGGCTGGGATCAGTTTTTTAAAAAGTTTTATCTGAGATTCCTTACGGAACAGAGTTCCATCAAAGCCAATTTTAAAAGCTTATGTTGAAAATAATTATTCTTGCTGCACTTTATACAAACAATCAGGGTAAATGTAAGACTAAGGTTTATTTTTGCAAATGAATTGGTCCTATTATGATTTGTCTTTACTGAAAATGGGAGACTGAAGAGAAAAAAAAATACTTTTCAAGAACTATGGTAACCTGTTATTAGATTCTAGTCTCATCAGTGGTTTTTAAGTTTTTTTTTCTTGCAATTTAGACTAACCCTGCTTATTCCCGTCAACCAATCAGTGATCTCTGATTGCAGCTCAGAAGAAACAGGAGGGATGGGTAATGTAAAAATCTGGATCAATATTCTAATTCTGGGCATAAATTGGAATCAGCTAGCAGCCCCATATCAGCTTAGTTCCAACAGTTTCCCAGTTCATGGAAAGTCTTCTAATTTATTTTACTTGGGATAATTTTACTTATTTTGCTTTACTGTTGTGAAATATATTGCTTTTGTACTCTTTGAGTAGGAATGCAGGATAAGCTTACTGAATATTTTCTTAAATTGAACACTTATTAATCTCCTACATATCATCTTTTGTCAGAACTCAGAGTTATGAATGGTCCTCGACATACCAATCATTTCTATCTGGACTGAACTCCTCTTTACACTGAATACAAGAGACCATAATAGACAGGAATATCATTGCCCCTATTCAGCCTGAAGAAGTTATAGAAAATGGATCTTCATTCCTCTACAACCCTTAGGATTAAGGGTTCCTTTATAAAAGGGAGGGAAAAAAGTGTCAAAGGCATTTGAACAAGAGCGATTCCATTTTGAATAGGTGCTGGGTAAAATGAGGCTGAGACATACTCGACTGAATTCCCAGAAGGTTAGGTATCTTAAGTCAAAGAACGAGACAGGAGGTTGGCACAAGACACAGGTCAAAAAGACCTTGCTGGTAAAATAGATTGTGGTAAAGATGCTGGCAAAAACCCACCAAAACCAAGATGGTGATGAAAGTGACCTCAGGTCATCCTCACTGCTCATTATGCACTAATTATAATGTATTAGAATGCTAAAAGACACTCCTGCCAGCACCAAGACAGTTTACAAATGCCATGGTAATGGCAGAAGTTACCTTATATGGTCTGAAAAGGGGAGGAACCCTCAATTCTAGGAATTGCCTACCTGTTTCCTGGAAAACTCATAAATAAAGTAGTCATTCTTTCATTGCTTTACTTTCCTAATAAACTTGCTTACACTTAAAGAAAAAGAAATAAATGTCATCCAAATTGGAAAGGAAGAAGTCAAACTATTCTTGTTTGCAGATGATAAGATCTTATATTTGGGAAAACCAGAAGACCCCCAACAAAGGACTATCAGAACTGTTAAACAAATTGGGTAAAGTTACAGGATAATAAATCCTCATCCAGATATCAGTAGCATTTATATATGCCAATAGTGAGCAATCTGAAAGAAAGTAAAAGAAGTAATCACATTTACAATAGCTACCAAAAACCCCTAGGGATTAACCAAAGAAGTGAAAGATCTTTACAATCAAAACTATGAAATACTGATAAAAGAAAATTGAGGAGGACTCAATAAATGAAAAGATACTCCATGTTTGTGGATTGGAAGACTCAGTATTGTTAAAATGTCCATACTACCCAAAGCAATCTACAAATCCAACACAATCCTCATCAAAATACCAATGACATTCTTTATAATAATAGAAAAAAAATCCTCATGTTTTTATGGAACCACAAGAGACCAAAAATACCCAAAGCTATCTTGAGCATAAAGAACCAAACTGGAGGAATCACATTACCTGACTTCAAATTATACTACAGTTATAGTCACCAAAACGGTATGGTACCAGCATAAAATCATACACATAGACCAATGGTAGGCAATAGAGAACCCAGAAACAAATCCATACAACTACAGTGAACTCATTTTCAACAAAGGTCCCAAGAACATACATTGGCAAAGGGTCAGTCTCTTCAATAAATAGTGCTGGGAATCTTGGATATCCACATGCAGAAGAATGAAATTAGATCCCTATCTCTCACCGTATACAGAAATCAAACCAAAATGGATTAAACACTTAAATCTAAGGCCTCAGAATATGAAATTACTAAAAGAAAACATTGAGGAGACTCTCAAGGACATTGGACTGGGCAAAGATTTCTTGAGTAATACCTCACAAGCACAGGCAACCAAAGCAAAAATGGAAAAATGGGATAACGTTAAGTTAAAATCTCCTGCACAGTAGAGGAAACAATCAACAAAGTGAAGAAACAACCTGTAAAATGGGAGAAAATGCTTACATACTATCCCTCTGACAAGGGATTAATAACCAGAATATATAAGGAGCTCAAAGAACTCTACAGAAAAAAATGGAATAATCGGATCAAAAAATGGGCAAAGGATTCAAATAGGCATTTCTGAAAAGAAGACATACAAATGGCAAATAAGCATATGAAAAGGTGCTCAACATAACTGATCATCAGAGAAATGCAAATAAAAACTACAATAAGATATCATCTCATCCCAGTTAAAATGGCTTATACTAAAAAATCATGCAATAACAAATGCTGGCAAGGATGTAGAGAAAAAGGAATCCTCGTATACTGTGGATGGGAATGTAAATTTGTACTATCATTATGGAGAACAGTATGGAGGTGCCTTAAAAAAGTAAAAACTGAGCTACCATATGATCCAGCAATCTCACTGCTGGGTATATACCCAAAAGAAAGGAACTCAATATATCAAAGAGATAGCTGCACTCCTGTTTGTTGCAGCACTGTTTACAATAGCTAAGATTTGGAAGCAACCTAAGTGTCCATCAACAGATAAATGGATAAAGAAAATGTACTCACACACAATGGAGTACTATCGGCCATAAAAAGGAAGAGATCCTGTCATTTGCAACAATATGGATGGAACTGGAGTTCATCATGTTAAGTGAAAGAAGCCAGGTACAGAAAGACAAACTTTGCATGTTCTCACTTATTTGTGGGAGCTAAAAACTAAACCAGTTGATCTCGTGGGTATAGAGACTAAAATGGTTGTTACTAGCATCTGGAAGTGGTAATGGGGTGATAGGGAAAAGTGGGAATGGTTAATGGGTGTGAAAAAATAGTTAGAATGAATAAGATCTAATATTTGATACCACAACAGGGTGCCTACAGTAAACAATAATTTTTGTATATTTAAAGATAACTAGAAGAGTATAATTGAATTGTTTGTAACACAAAGGAAAGATAAATACTTGAGGGGATGGATACCCTTTTACCCCGATGTGGTTTTTTTTTTTTTTTTTGAGACAGAGTGTCGCTCTGTCGCCCAGGCGGGAGTGCAGTGGCCCGATCTCAGCTCACTGCAAGCTCCGCCTCCCGGGTTTACGCCATTCTCCTGCCTCAGCCTCCCGAGTAGCTCGGACTACAGGCGCCCGCCACCTCGCCCGGCTGGTTTTTTGTATTTTTTAGTAGAGACGGGGTTTCACCGTGTTAGCCAGGATGGTCTCGATCTCCTGACCTCGTGATCCGCCCGTCTCGGCCTCCCAAAGTGCTGGGATTACAGGCTTGAGCCACCGCGCCCGGCCCCCGATGTGATTATTATGCATTGTCTATCTGTATCAAAATATAGCATAATCCATAAATATGTAATCTATTATGTACCCACAAAGATTGAAAATAAGAAATTAAAAGAACACATCCTATTTTATATATGTATATATAATTTTAAATTGTAGTAAAACATAAAATTTTCCAACTTAACCATGTTTAAGTGTATAGTTCATTAGTGTTAATTATACTCCCATTGTCATTTAACAGATGTCCAGAACTTTTTCATCATATTAAAACTAAAACTTTCTACCCACTAACCAAGTACTCCCAATTATTTCCTCACCCAGCCCCTGGCAATCACCATTCTTTTGGTCTCTATAAATTGACTACTTCAAATACCTCATGTAACTGGAATCATACAATATTTGTCTATTTGTGACTGAATTATTTCACTTAGCATAATGTTCAATCAGATCCTATGTAAAATCTCTTGAAGGCCCTCCTATATATCTGAGTGAGAATTATGACTTTTTATTGTGGTAAAACACACATAACATACAATTTACCACTATTGACATTTAAAATATTCACTATGTCATGCAACAATCACCACTATCTACTTCCAGAACATTTTCATTATCCCAAAAGAAAACCCTATAGCCATTAAGCAGTCCCTCTCCTTTCCTCCTTCACCCTTGTCCCTTGCAACCACTAACCAGTTTTCTGTCTCTATGGATTTACCTGTTCAGGATATTTTACATACACAAAATCACACAATATGTGGCCTTTGGTGTCTTGGTTTCTTTCATTTAGTGTAATGTATTTTAGGTTAGCATTCCTTTTTTTAAAATTTTTGTATTTTTTAATTATACTTTAAGTTCTAGGGTACATGTGCACAATGTGCAGGTTTGTTACATATGTATACATGTGCCATGTTGGTGTGCTGCACCCATTAACTCCTTTGTAGGGACATGGATGCAGCTGGAAACCATCATTCTCAGCATTCCTTTTTAACGCTGAATGCTATTTCATTGTGTACATATACAACTTTTTAAAAATCCATTCATTGGTTAACAAACATTTGGGTTGTTTCCAATTCTTCATTATAGCAAAGAGTGTTGCTGTGAACATTTCCATGTGAGGTTTTGTTTGAACATCTGTTTTCAATTCTTTGGAGTATATGCTGAAATTTATGACATTTTATTAAATCATATTTTTCTTGTATGTCTTGCTAGAAAGTTGTATAATATTCTGCATCTTTTCACCTTCAGGCCAGTTGCCATTATGTCCCCAGTGGGAAATTTTAGCACGTCTTTTTTAGAAAATAATTCTATAAGCTGTAACTTAGAGCAATATTAAAATTTTCAATATCAACAACACCTTCTAAATAACATTCTAATATTACCAATTTCATAAAACATCCTCCTATAATAGTAACACAGAACTCACAGTTCTTATTCCTAAGAATAGGATATCCTTGAAAATGAGCTTAAGACAAGAATACCCTCCCTCATTATTCCTGTTCAACATGGTACTGGAAGTCCTGATTAGGGCAAGTGGGCAAGAGAAAGAAACAAAGTGTATTCAAATAGAAAGAGAGGAAGTCAAACTGTCACTTTGTGCAGACGACATAACCCTATATCTAGAAAGCCCCATCATTACAGCCCAAAAGCTTCTTAAGCTAATAAGCAACTTGAGCAAAGTCTGCAGATACAAAATCAATGTGCAAAATATCACAAGCATTCTTATGCACCAACAACAGACAAGCAAAAAGCCAAATCATGAATGAACTGCCATTCACAGTTGCTACAAAGAAAATAAAATACCTAGGAATACAGCTAACGAGGGAAGGGAAGGACCTCTTCAAGGAGAACTACAAACCACTGTTCAATGAAATCAGAGAGGAATCAAGCAAATGGAAAAACATTCCATGCTCATGGACAGAAAGAATCAATATTGTGTAAATGGCCATACTGCCTAAAGTAATTTAAAGAGTCAATGCTATTCTCATTAAACTACCATTGACATTTATCACAGAATTAGAAAAAACTGCTTTAAAATTCACATGGAACCAGAAAGGGGCCTGTAGAGCCAAGACAGTCCTGTGCAAAAAGAACAAAGCTGAAAGCATTATGCTACCCAACTCCAAACTATACTACAAAGCTTCAGTAATCAAAAAAATCATGATATTGATACAAAAACAGACACGCAGACCAATGGAACAGAATAGAGACCTCAGAAATACGACTGCACATCTACAGCCAGGTGGGACCTTTGACAAACCTGAAAAAAACATGCAATGGGAAAAGGATTCCCTGTTTAATAAACGGTGCTGGGAAAACTGGCTAGCCACATGCAGAAAATTGTAACTAGATCCCTTCCTCACACCTTACACAACAATTAGTCTGTTTAGGGTATCTATTTCTTCCTAATTTAAGCTAGGAGGGTTGTATTTTTCCAGAAATTTATCCATTTCTTCCAGGTGTTCTAGATTATATGTGTAAAGGTGTTCATAGTAGCCTTGAATGATCTTTTGTATTTCAGTGGTGTCAGTTGTAATATTTCCTGTTTCGTTTCTTAGTGAGGCTATTTGAATTTTCTCTCTTCTTTTCTTGGTTAATCTTGCCAGTGGTCTACCAATGTTATTTATCTTTTCAAAGAATCAGCTTTTTGTTTCATTTATCTTTTGCATTGCTTTTGTTTCAATTTCATTTAGTCCTGCTCTGATCTTGGTTATTTCCATTCTTCTGCTGGGTTTGGGTTTGGTTTGTTCTTGTTTCTTAGAGTGTCAGTTTGTGCTCTTTCAGTCTTTTTGATGTAGGCATTTAGGGCTATGAACTTTCCTCTTAGCACCACCTTTGCTGTATCCCAGAGGTTTTATAGGTTATGTCATTACTGTCATTCAGTTTAAATAATTTTTTAAGTCCCATCTTGATTTCGTTTTTGACCCAATGCTCATTCAAGAGCAGGTTATTTAATTTCCATGTATTTGCATGGTTTTGAAGTTTCCTTTTGGAGATGATTTTGAGTTTTTTTCCACTGTGGTCTGAGAGAGTGCTCGATATAATTTCAATTTTCTTAAATTTATTGAGGCTCATTTTATGGACTATCATATGGTCTATCTTGGAGAAAGTTGCATGCACTGTTGAATACATGTGTATTTTGCAGTTTTTGGATGAAATATTCTATATATATCTGTTAAGTCCATTTGTTCCAAGGTATAGTTTAAATCCATTGTTTCTTTGTTGACTTTCTGTCTTGATGACTTCTCTAGTGCTGTCAGTGGAATGTTGAAGTCCCCCACTATTATTGTGATGCTATCTGTGTCATTTCTTAGGTCTAATAGTATTGTTTTATAAATTTGGGAGCTCCAGTGTTAGGTGCATATATGTTTAGTCTTGTGATATTTTCCTGTTGGACAAGGCCTGTTACCATTATATAATGTCCCTCTTTGTCTTCTTTAACTGCTGTGACTTTAAAGTTTGTTTGGTCTGATATAAGAATAGCTACACCTGCTTGCTTTTGGTGCCTATTTGAACAAAATGCCTTTTTCTACCCCTTTACTTTAAGTTTATGGGAGTCCTTATGTCTTAGGTGAGTCTTCTGAAGGCAGCAGATAGTTGGTTGGTGAGTTCTTATCCATTCTGCAGTTCTGTCACTTTTAAGTGGAACATTTAGGTCATTTACATTTAATGTTAGTATTGAGATGTGAGACACCATTCCATTCATTGGGCTATTTGTTGCCTGTGTACCTAGGTTTTTCTGTTTTTTATTTTTGCTTTTTAAATTGTAGTTTTGTTTTGTAGGTCCTGGGTGATTCAGACTTTAAAGAGGTTCTGTTTTAATGTGTTTCCCAAATTTGTTTCAAGATTTAGAGCTCTTTTTTTTTTTTATAGCAGTTCTTGTAGTGATGGCTTGGTGGTTGTGAATTCTCTCACAACATATCTTTCCTTCATATATGATGCTTACATTTGTTGGATACAAAATTCTTGATTGATAATTATTTTGTTTGAGGAGGCTGATGATAGGGCCCCAATCCCTTCTAGTTTGTAGGGTTTCTGCTGAAAAATCTGCTGTTAATCTGATAGGTTTTCCTTTACAGGTTACTTGGTGCTTTGTCTCACAGCTCTTAAGATTCTTTCCTTCACCTTAACGTTAGATAACCTGATGACAGTGTGCCTAGGCAACGATATTTTTGTGATGAATTTCCCAGGTATCTTTTGTGCTTGTATTTGGATGCCAAATTCTCTAGAAAGGCCAAGGAAGCTTTCCTCGATTATTCCCCCAAACAATTCAAACTTTTAGATTTCCCTTCTTCCTCAGGAACACCAATTATTCTTAGGTTAGGTTCTTTAGTATAATCCCTGACTTCTTGGAGGCTTTGTTCATATTTTCTAATTCTTTTTTCTTTGTCTTTGTTGGATTGGGTTAATTCAAAGACCAATTCATAGCAATTCTACCAGACATTCAAAGAAGAATTGTTACCAATCCTTTTGACACTATTCCACAAGATAGGGAAAGAAGAAACCCTCCCTAATTCATTTCATGAAACCAGCATCACTCTAATACCAAAACCAGGAAAGGACATAACCAAAAGAGAAAACTACAGAAAGATATCCTTGATGAACATAGATGCTAAAATCCTTAACAAAATACTAGCTAACTGAATCCAACAACATATCAAAAAGATAATCCACCATGATCAAGTGGGTTTCATACCAGGGATGCAGGGATGGCTTAACATATGCAAGTTAATAAATGTGATACACCACATAAAGAGAAGTAATAACAAAAATCACATTATTATTTCAATAGATGCAGAAAAAGCATTTGACAAAATCCAGCAACTTTTGCGATTTAAACCCTCAGCAAAACTCGCATACAAAGAATGACCATTCTCACCACTCCTCTTCGACATGGTAGTTACTGGAAGTCCTAGCCACTGCAATCAGCCTAAAGAAAAAAATAAAGGGCATCCAAATCAGTAAAAAGGAAGTCAAAAACATCACTGTTTGCTAATGATATCATCGTTTACCATGAAAAACCTAAGGACTCCTACAGATAGCTCCTAGAACTGATAAAAAAAAAATTCAGCAAAGATTCCAGATACAAGATTAATGCACACAAATCAGTAGCTCTTCTATACAACAACAGCGACCAGGCAGAGAATCAAATTCAGAACTCAACACCTTTTAAAATAGCTGAAAAAAAAAAAGTTAGGAATATACCTATATACCTAACCAAGGAGTTGAAAGACCTCTACAAGGAAAACTACAAAATGCTGCTGAATGAAATCACAGACAACATGATTATATGGAAACACATCCCATGCTCATGGATGGGTACAGTCGATATTGTGAATATGACCATGTTGCCAAAAGCAATCTAAAAATTTAATGCAATCCCCACCATAATATCACCATAATTCCTCACAGAATTAGAAAAAAAACAATTCTAGAATTCATATGGAACCAAAAAAGAGCCCACATAGCCAGAGCAAGACTAAACAAAAAGAACAAATCTGGAGGCATCACACTACTGGATTTCAAACTGTATTATAAGGCCAGATTCTCCCCAACAGCATGGTACTGGTGTAAAAATAGGCACATAGACCAGTGGAACAGAATAGAGAACCCAGAAATAAACCCAAATACTTACAGCCAACTGATCTTTGATAAAGCAAAGAAAAACATAAAGTAGGGAAAGGACACCCTTTTCTACAAATCGTGCTGAGATAAATGGCTAGCCACATGTAGGAGAATGAAACTGATCCTTATCTCTCACTTTTCACAAAAATCAACTCAAGATGGATTACAAACTTAAACCTAATCCCTGAAACTATAAAAATTCTAGAAGATGACATTGGAAAAACTCCTCTAGGTATTGTCTTAAGCAAGGATTTCATGACCAAGGACCCAAAAGCAAATGCAATAAAAAGAAAGATAAATAGCTGGGACTTAATTAAACTAAAGATCTTTTGCATGGCAAAAGGAACAGTCAGCAGAGTAAACAGACAACCCACAGAGTGGGAGAAAATCCTCACAATCTATGCATCTGACAAAGGACTAATATCTTGAATCTACAATGAACTCAAACACATCAGTAAGAAAAGACTAAACAATCCCACCCAAAAGTGGGCTAAGGACATGAGCAGACAATTCTCAAAAGATCATATACAAATGGCCAATAAACATACGAAAAAATGCTCAACATCACTAATGATCAGGGAGATGCAAATCAAAACCACAATGCAACACCATCTCACTTCTGCAAGAATGGCCATAATCAAAAAAATCAAAAAACAGATGTTGGTGTGAACGTGGTGAACAGGGAACCCTTCTACACCACTGGTGGGAATGTAAACTAGTGCAGCTACTATGGAAAACAGTGTGGAGATTCCTTGAAGAACTAAAAGTAGAACTACCATTTTATCCAGCAATCCCACTACTGGGTATCTACCCAGAGGAAAAGAAGTCATTATTCGAAAAAAGATATTTGCACACACATGTTTATAGCAGCATGATTCCCAATTGCAAAATGGTGGAACCAATCCAAATGCCCATCAATCAATGAGTGGATAAAGAAACCATGGTATATACAGATGATGGGGTACTATGCAGCCATAAAAAGGAATGAATTAACAGCATTTGCAGTGACCAAGATGAGATTGGATACTATTATTCTAAGTGAAGTAACTCAGAAATGGAAAACCAAACATTGTATGTTCTCACTGATACTTGGGAGCTAAGCTATGAGGATGCAAACACATAAGAATGATATGATGAACTTTGGGAACTTAGGGGCAAGAGTGGAAGGGGGGCAAGGGATAAAAAACTACAAATATGGTGCATTGTATACTGGTCAGGTAATGGGTGCACCAAAATCTCACAAATCACCATTCAGGAACTTACTCATGTAACCAAATACTCCTGTTAATTTTTTAAACTTATGAAATAAAAATAACTCAGGATGGATTAAAGGCTTAAATATAAAACCCAATAAGAACCCTAGACGATAATCTAGGCAATACCATTCGGGACATGGGCATGGGCAAAAATTTCATGACAAAAACACCAAAGGAATTGCAATGAAAGAAAAAGTTGACAAATGGGACCTAATCAAACTAAAGAGCTTCTGCACAGCAAAAGGAACTACCGTAAGAGTGAACAGACAATGTACAGAATGGGAGAAAATTTTTGCAATCTATCCATCTGACAAAGGTCTCATATGCAGTCTCCAAGAAACTTAAACAAATTTATAAGAAAAAAGCAAACAACCCCATTAAGAACTGGGCAAAGAACATGTACAAACACTTCTCAAAGAAGACATTTATGCTGCCAACAAACGTATGAAAAAACCTCAACATCACTGATCGTTAGAGAAATGCAAATCAAAACCACAATGAGATATCAGCTCACACCAGTCAGAACGGCAATTATCAAAAAATCAAGATACAACAGATGCTAGTGAGGCTGTGGAGAAATAGGAATGCCTTTACACTGTTTGTGGGAGTGTAAATTAGTTCAACCATTGTAAAAGACAGTGTGGCGATTCCTCAAAGATCTAGGACCAGAAATACCATTTGACCCAGCAATTCCATTACTGGGTATATACCCAAAGAAATATAAATCATTCCGTTACAAAGATAAAATCACACATATGTTCATTGCAGCACTATTCACAGTAGTAAAGACATAGAATCAACCCCAATTTCCATCAATAATAGACTGGGTAAATAAAATGTGGTACCTATATACCATGGAACACTATGCAGCCATAAAAAGGAATGAGATCATGTCCTTTGCAGGGACATGGATGGAGCCAGAAGCCATTATCCTCAGCAAACTAATTCAGGAACAGAAAACCAAACACTGCATATTCTCACTTGTAAGTGGGAGCTGAACAATGAGAACAAATGGACACGTCAGGGGAAAGACTACACACTGGGGTCTGTTGGGGAATGCCAGGGAGGGAGATCATTGGGATAAATAGGTAATGCATGTGAGGCTTAATACCCAGGTAATGGGTTGATAGGTGCAGCAAACCACAATGGCACACGTTTACCTATGTGACAAAAATTCACATCCTGCACATGTATCCTGGGACTTTAAATTAAATTGAATTAAATTTTTAAAAAGAAATAGGCTATTCTAATTTATTTAAGAAGATCATATGTGAATGCTTCATCTCTCAAACTAGAACCTTATCAAGTCCTTCCAGGGCCATAACTAACTCTCTTATTTCTCATATGTTCTTAGACACACATAGACTAATGTTGAGTACAAAATATTGTTTAAGAACATGAATTCCAATTCTAGCTTCATCACTTATCAGCTCTATGACCATGGACAACTTTATTAGTTAACTCATGTGTGTTTCTTTTTGAATTCGTAAATTGTGAGCTAATAGTAACATTTATCACTTTAGGATTTTGTGAGGATAAGTGACTTAATGCATATGTAAGGCACTTAAGATAATGCCTTATTCTAAGTCATAATTAGCTATTATTATAGCTATTAGATGTCATTAACTTTATTAGTCAATATAGCAAATATTAACTATTATCATAATATTTTCCATTAGTAGTGGTAGTTGGGGTCAGGTGAAACTAAGTTCAAATTCCAGATCCGGAGGACACAAATAAATGGAATGATATCCTGTGCTCATGGATTGGAGGAATTAATATTGTTAAAATGTCCATACTAGGCACAGAAATATATAGATTCAATGCAATCACTATCAAAATCTCAATGCTATCCTTCACAAAAATGGAAAAGAAATCCCTGAAATTCGTATAGAAACAAAATATTCCCAAATATCCAATATAATTCCGTGAAAGAAAAACAAAGTTGGAGGTATCACACTTCTTAATTGAAAATTATATTACAAAGCTATAGTAATAAAACAGTGTGGCACTGGCATAAATACAGTCATACAGCTAAATGGGTTAGAATAGAGAGCCCGGAAATAAATCCAAACATATATGGTCACCTAATTTTTGGCAAGGGCACCAAGAAGACACATGGGGAAAGGACTATCTCTTCAATAAGTAGTTCTGGCTAAACTGGACTTACACGTGCAAAAGAATGAAGTTGGACCCTTATCTTACACCAAACACAAAACTTAAATAAAAATGAATACAGACCTAAATTTAAGACTACAAACTTTAAAACTTCTAGAAGATAACAAGGTAACATAAGGATAAATCTCTTCTGCAGAATATATATATATTCTACAGAATACATACATATATATGTAAATAAAATAAAATAGCAACCTATCGTTTGGAAAAAATATTTGCAAACCATATATCTGATAAGGGGTTACTATTCAAAATGTATTAAGAATTCATACACCTAAATAGTAGAAAAACAAGTAACATAATCATAAAAATGAGCATATGATCTGAATAGACATTTCTTCAGTGAAGACATACAATTGGCCAATGGATATATGTAAACATGCTCAACATCATTAATCATCAGGAAAACGCAAATCAAAATCACTATGGGATATCATCTCACATCCGTTAGGATGACTATTATCAACAAGTTAAAAGGTAACAAATAGTGGCGAGGGTGTTGAGGAAAGTGAACTCTTGTACACTTTTGGTGGAAATGTAGATTGGTACAGTTGTTATAGGAAAAAGTAGAGAGCTTCTAAGGAACTTAAAAATAGATCTACCATATGATTCAGCAGTTCCTCTTCTAGACATACTGTATTAGTCTGTTCTCATGCTGCTATAAAGAACTGCCCAAGACTAGGCAATTTATAAAGGAAGGAGATTTAATTGACTCACAGTTCCATAGGACTGAGGAGGCCTCAGGAAATTTACAATCATGGCAGAAGGGGAAGCAAACACATACTTTTTCACATGGTGACAGGAAGGAGAAGTGCAGAGCGAAGAGGGGAAAAACCCCTTATAAAAACATCAGATCTCATTAGAACTTACTCACTATCATGAGAACAGCACGACGAAACTGCCGCCATTGATCTAAACACCTTCCACGAAGTCCATTCCCCAAAACATGTGGATTACAATTTGGACTAAAATTCAAGATGAAATTTGGGTGGGGACACAGTGCCAGAGTAAATCATTCCACCCCTGACCCCTCCCAAATCTCGTCTTTCTTACATTTCAAAACACAATTATACCTTCCCAACAATCCCCCAAAGTCTTAACTCATTTCAGGCTTAACCCAAAAGTCCAAGTACGAAGTTTTATCTGAGAGAAGGCAAGTCCTTTCTGCCTATGATCCTGTAAAATCAAAAGCAAGTTAGTTACTTCCAAGATACAATGGGGGTACAGGCATTGCGTGAATGCTCCCATTTTAAAAGGAAGAAATTGGCTCAAGGTCTGCAGCCTGTACAGGAAGCATAGTGGCATCTGCTTCTGGGGAGACCTCAGGAAGCTTCCAATCATGGCAGAAGGCAAAGGGGAAGTAGGCACATCACATGGCGAGAATGGGAGCAAGAGAGAGAGAATGGAGGTGGGGAGGTGCCACACACTTTTAAATGACCATATCTCACAGGAACTCACTATCACAAAAACAGCACCAAACCACGAGGGATCCACCCCTATGATGGAAACACCTTCCACTAGGCCCCACCTCTAGCACTGGGGGTTAAAATTCAATGTGAGATTTGGGCGGGGACAAATATGTCATCAAGATATAGAAACAGTCTAAATGTCCATTGACAGATGAATAAAGAAATTACAGTGTATTTATAAAATGAACATTGTCCATCACTGAAAAAGAATGAGACCTTGTCATTTGCCATAATATGGATGAGCTTGGAGGAAATTATGCTAAGTGAAATAAGCTAAATACACAAAGAAAAATAATTCATGATTCACTTATATGTGGAATTTTTTAAAAAATCAAACACAGTTGGCACTTCATATCTGTAGTTACCGTATCCACTAATTCAACCAATCGTAGTTTTAAAATATTTGGGAAAAAAACAGAAAATACAACAGTAAAAAAAGTAATAAATACTAAAAGGTACTACAAATAATAAACAATATAGTATAACAACTAGTTACATTGCATTTACATTGTATTATATATCATAAGTAATCTTGAGATGATTTAAAGTGTACAGGAGGCTGTGCATAGGTTACATGCAAATACTATACCACTTTATATAAGCAATTTGAGCATTGGTCAATTTTGTTATCCATAGGGGTCCTGGAACAAATCCCCCACAGATACTGAGGGACAACTATATACAGAGATAGGAATCAAAACAGTGGTTACTAGAGTAGGGTTGAAGAGGAAATGGGGAGGTTTAGGCCAGAGAATACAATGTAGCAGATATATAGGATGAACAAGTCTTGAGATCTATTGTATATCATAAAGACTAGAGGTTAAAAAAAAATGCACTGTATTTAAGGACTACGTAAAATGAATAGATTTTAGTTGCTCTTGCCAAACACACACACACACACACACACACATAATGGGTAACTATGTGAGATGATGGATAGGCTAATTTGTTTCACTACAGTAACCTTTTTACTATCTACATGTATCTCAAAACATTGTGTTGTATACCTTAAATGTACATAGTGAAATTTATTCTTTCAAAATCCCAAACCTGTCAATTACTAACACTTTCTGTGGCTCCCACTTCCATTCTGTATCACTGTGAGCTTGCTGCTTAAAATATACACATGCACATACAGGTACACACATGTGCAGTCTCCTGTGTTATATCTCTGTGTCAAAGACTTGCTAATTTTCCACCATCATCCATGTTTTTCCCTTTGGTATTCTACATTGCAGTTAGGTAGGGGCATGTAACTGCATTCTGGCCTTTGGGATGTGGGTGGAAGGGATGTGCATGATTTCCAGGTTGGGCTCGTAAAATCTCCCCTGAGGTCCTCCTTGCATTGGTCTCCAGTTTGGATGCAGAAAGTGGAGTAAAATACCAAGGCCCTAGAAAATGATTGGAGGAGATTGGACACCAGAGTTACTATGTGGGAGGCTGCTTGTCAACCACCTGATTGGACTGTGATGTCAATGAGGAATAAGCATTTTACTATGTTAAATCCCTAAAATGGTGGGGTTGTTTGTTACAGCAATTAAAATTTTACACTAATATAATAATCCTCTAATTTGCATGGTCAATGCTCAATTAGGGCACATGCCTGTGGATTTCTTAAATGGGAGAGCTATAGCTACAGGGTCAAATACACTCTATTTAGAAACCAAACCATTTTCAGGCCTGGCTCTTACGTTGACCAAGGGTGGCTGCATGTATTCCCTCTCTACCAGCTGCTTTCCCTTGCAGAGCTGGCTGACCTGCCCCAGCCTTGCCATAAAAAATGATCTGCTCTGCCATAATTTCCTTGTGAATTAATTTGCCCTTTGTTTTGGCTTACTGGCAGTCTCTATCTCAGGGAAATCTCTTCGATAGCCTAATTTGGCCTGGAATGGGCTCCAGATCCACCATTTTGAGCCTAGTGATAAGCCAGGCCTAGGGGAGCACTATCAGTCCAGCAATCTCCACCCACAATATGGTTTTGACATACATACCTACACACCTACTTGTGTGCCTGTTGCTAAAATATAATCACCTAAAGATTCCAGTAGAAGTAGTTCCTAGGCTGGCTGCTCCAACTCTCTCAGCTCATATTAGTAGTCTAAGGGAATGGGCTCCCATTCACTTTAATTTGAATGAGAGAAGCTACGGACTGGGAAGAGGAAAGGAAATATGGAGAACGGAGATGTTCCACTGCTAAAAAATGTGGAGAGAGAGAAAGAGAGAGACGGACGTATGCAAGGGGATAGAAAAACCAAGATAGAGAGGTCTGGGGAATGCTATGCTAAAGGAGATGGGAACAAGAATTTAAAAAAAAAAAAAAAAAAGAGGAAGAAGGAAAATAGACAGAAAACTGTTCCACATAGTGGCTCTACAGTTCCCTTTCCTTTCTCTCTGTCTTTAAAAAATTCCTGTTCCCATCCCTTGTAGCATAGAATCCCCCATACATTCCTATCTTGTGTTTTCTATGCCCTGGTGTATCTCCACTTCTCTCTCTCTCTCTCTCTCTCTCTCACACACACACACACACACACACACAAACACACGCACACAGTTAGCTTTTTTTTTTTTTTAGTAGCAGAGCTAAAAATTAAAAAAATCGAACCCATGGACATAGAGAGGAGAAGAATGTTTACCAGAGATTGGAAAGCGTAGTGGGGCGCTGGAGAGGAAATGGGAATGATGATTAATATGTACAAAAAATAATTAGAGCCGGGCGCGGTGGCTCAAGCCTGTAATCCTAGCACTTTGGGAGGCCGAGACGGGTGGATCACGAGGTCAGGAGATCGAGACCATCCTGGCTAACCCGGTGAAACCCCGTCTCTACTAAAAAATACAAAAAACTAGCTGGGCGCTGTGACGGGCGCCTGTAGTCCCAGCTACTCGGGAGGCTGAGGCAGGAGAATGGCGTGAACCCGGGAGGCGGAGCTTGCAGTGAGCTGAGATCCGGCCACTGCACTCCAGCCTGGGCGACAGAGGGAGACTCCGTCTCAAAAAAAAAAAAAAAAAAAAAAAAAAAAAAAAAAAAAAATTAGAATGAATGGTTAAGACCTAGTATTTGATAGCACATCAGGGTGACTATAGTCAATAATAATTTAACTGTAAATTTTAAAATAACTAAAAGCATATAATTGTATTGTTTCTAACACAAAAGATAATTCCTCAATGTCTCCTTTGTTACTCCACAAGGAATCAGATAATCATGATATTTTAAAGATAAGCCAAGAGTGCAAAGAAGGGGAAAGGAAAGGTGGAGGTGGGATACCATAGAAAGTCACATTACTATCCACCCTTCCTGGACCTTGTCTTAATGATGCTGGGAGGAAAGAGGAAGTACGTGCTAATACAACCAGTCTGGGAGACCCAATCCTGTTCCTCCGCCTTGCCCCATACCTGAAGCCTCTTGGAGTGAACGCCAATTCCTAAAGGCACAAGGGCCTCGCAGGAACATGAAGCCCAGCTGAGCCTCTGATACCACTGCTCTTGGGGTGACTGTGTAGGACAAGTAGAGTTGGTACAGAGTTGCTAGGGGCGAAGGGTGAGTAAGGAGCATTGTGAATTAAGTAACTATCTTCTAAATCTTTCCAATTCTCCAATCTTTTCTGTTTCTTCTCCTATCCCTTTCTCCCTTTCTTTCTTGTCACTCTCTTTTTACATCTGGTGTATATGGTAGGAATATTTATACTCCTTGGTTCATAATACACAATTATCTCTGGCTCCTAAATGGCCTTGTTTATGTATTTATAAACCCAATATGATAAACACATCTGTTAATCTACCACTCAATGAACAAAGTACATTACCAACAAACTTTCATCTACCAATGTGCTCCTACTCTGTCTTATCCCCTTATGCACTTCCTTGCTGCAAAAGGTAACTATCTTGTAGTCTTTGTTTATTGTTCTCATGATTTACTTTTCACCTTTTCGCCTACACACACACACACACACACACACACACACACACACACACACACACACACATCTATCTACCTGCACCAGCACTTCGGCCATTCAACTATTTACCTAGCTGTATGACTCTGAGTCTTAGTTTCCTCTTCCATAAAATGACAATAATAACAATACTTACCTTAGAGAGTTGTTGTGAAGATTCAGTGCCTTCATGAATATAAAGTACCTAGAGAAGCACTTGGCATCTGATTAAGAGTAGTAGAAGTAATAATACCCTGCTGTTCCCTGAATCGTCCTTTTCTTCTTTTGCTAGGTCATGTGCCACCTCCTCCAGGAAGACCAACTTGATTTCCCCAATTTAAACCAATTCTTAATTTTTCTACATTCCCAGGATACCTATTCAAACCTTCATTCTGGCCCAGAGGTCTAATCCCGCTCATTGCCTATTTTGTAAATAAAGTTCTATTGGCTCATTTATGTGTTGTCTATGTCTAATTTCACACCACAATACCAGGGTTGAGTAGCTGTGACAGAGACCATGCATCCAGCAAAGCCTATATTATTTACTATGTGGGTAATTATAGAAAAAAGTGTGTTGATCCCTGCCTTAGAAAATAATCTCTCTAAGTATAGGGGCCATGTCTTAGGCATCACTATAGTCCCACACTTGCCTAGCACAGTGTTTTGCCTATAATTGGTTAATAGACAAAATGCTCAAAGAATAGATATAAGTGAGGTAGAAGGTCTTGTTTGCCAAATTCAAAGCTGAAGTTTTATTTTTCTGACAGTGTTGACATCAGCCAGTGTTTCAAAGTATGTGGATTCCAATCTCCTTGTTGTTGGGAGAAGATGACTTGGAGAGGACACTGGAAACATGATGTCAGAAAAGCTAGCTTGCTTTGCTCCCTGCACTGATTCTCAGAGCACAGCACTGGCCTCCTCATCACTGCCATCTGGCACTTTTTGATTTTAGAATCTCTAGTTGGCTTCCATCTCTTCCCAGTACCTCCAGTTTGAGAAACAGTTGAACTGGTTGACCTTTGGAGATCTCACCCAGATTTTACACACATATTGGATCTTAGTTTCCCTCTGTGTGGTGGTTCAATTATGTATGTCACACTGGTTACAACGAGAGGATTCAGACTCAGGGAAACCTGAGTGTGATTCTTGATTGTGTGACCCCAGTCCTATTGCTTACTGGCTCTGAGCCTCTGTTTCTGGATCGACAAATTGGACACAATAGTACATATCTCACAGGGTTCTTAGAGGGTGTAAATGAGATAATGCCTGTACAACACTAAGCACAGTCCTGGGCAAATAGTAAGCACTTGTTAAAGGTAGCTATTGTCATCTTTATCATAGCTATCATCAGCACCAGAGGACTCATCTTTCCTGCCATGTTTAAGCCACTTGAACACAGGGGCTGTGTCTCAGCCGTTTCTGCATTCCCACTATGCCTGGTACATAGTCAGCTCTCAATACGCATTAATTGCTTGAATTTTAACCTCTCACCCCAAAACTGAAGTTCATGGCAGGGACATAGATGTCAAGCTCTGCCTTACCTCACACTCTCCACTGCCTGCATCTCAAGGCATCTGGGTGTTAATCAATGCCATATATCAAAAATGGCATGACATATGTGGTAAGTATACCAGCCTTGCGGTGATTCCAAATTAATCTGTCTACACTCTCCAAATGAATAGTTGCTCCATTAAAATTCCCACCTGTGACAAATACATAGTGCATTTCTTTCTTTCCTGAAGAAAGAAACTGCCACTGGGGTGGTATTTCAAGATGTTTGTTTCAACAAGTCTAAATTGCTCAGAGAATGTGCTTAGAGTCAAATCTAAAGGACTAGAAAGTCTAAACGCCAGAGTTTCAGTCTTTCATAGACACAGAGAATAAAAAGGGCATTCAAAAGCTGGCAACCATTTTTCCTGATTCACCACTGAATTGGGCTGAGAAACTGATACATTAGCCTGGGAATAATGTACTGCGTTTTAGAAATGTCATTGCTTATATTAATAAAACGCCACTGTACAGAGGCTCCCAGCATGTCTCGACTTGGCTATTTCCATTGATTTATTTAACACTATCCTCAGAAGGATAAATGGGATAGACAGCCAGTGAAAGATGGCTACAGGGGCAACATCCAAACCCTTGTCAATTCAGCGGCAATCAGCACAAAATCTGGGATCCTAATTAAAGGTCAAGCCTCCAGGTACTCAAAGCCAACAGCAAAACCCAGGAAGGGGGGAGTTTGCTCTCCTCAGCTCCTGTCTCCTCTTTCTATATGGTTTGCCTGACCAACACCCCAATCCCACATGAGGTGATACATTTCTTTTCTTAATTTTCTTTTGCTTTAAAAAATTATTTAAGTAAAATTAACATAATATAAAAATAAGCTTTGAGAAACAGCTTTATTAATGTATAATTGATATACAAAACTGCACATATTTAATGTATACCACTTGATGAGTTTGAGTATAGGCATGTAACTGTGAAATCATCACCACAATTATGGTAATAGACATATCTATAAACTCTAAAAGTTTCCTATGTCCCTTTTTTGTGGTAAGAACACTTGATATACGATCCATTTTCTTAAGAAATGTTTGCATGCAGGTTCTAGTCATCCACACTTAAATAAATGATATAGCTTAGTGTGGGCCTTTACCAGGGTCATTTGCATTCACCTAGAGGTCACTGGATTCAGTGTAAAGGAATGATACACTAACTAGAATTTCAGGAGTGGTAAAAGGCATTCTGGGGGACAGGGTTCTTCCTTGGCCACCACCTCATTTTCTCTTGTTACAAAACATAGTGAGATGCTTTAATGGATATCAGTGTTTTTAAGTAGACAACAATTAAACAAAACTAAGATGAACTTTAGGAGAAGCCAAGAAGAATCTTGACATATGCTGATATTTCTAGGGGCTACTGCTTAGTTTCCTAACTTCATGTATCAAAAAGGTCTGTGAATGAAAATTGTATTATAGAATTAAGGTGAAAGAAAGCCACTGGATGAAGCTGAAAACATAGTTTTGCTAGAGGTTTACTTGAGAGCAAATATTCACTGGATGGGTTGTAAATAAGATTGGCTTCATGGGCATGCAACCAGTGCAGTCTCACAGGGCACCACACTCAGAAGGGGTCCCATGTTTGGTGTTTAATGCTCTGCAGTTGCTGTCCTGAAATTCTTAATTTTACTTTTGACCTTGTGTTTTCTAAGATAAGCATGATGGCACAATGAAGAATGTGCTGGTGGGCTACAGCCTTGGCTTACATGTGCTTTCTTCTCCTGCCACCCCTCCACCTCCCTGGAAAGGGTTCCTCTGCTTTCTAGTGCCCCAGACTCCACCTGGCCTTTCCTTCTCCACCCCTGCTTAATGACTACTGTCTTTCTCCATCCCCAATGGGGGCCTGGCACAGACATGCCTAGAGTCAGAGACAGGGGCATGTGTTCAACAGTGTCCTAGACAAGGGCATGCCACTCTGATGTGGCAGCTTCATGGCACATTTGGCAGGTGATTCAGTGGGAGTAAACCTCTTACCTTCCTCAATCCAGGTACAAAGTATGTCCCACTATGGAAGTTTGCAATCCCTTGGGATAACCCATTCACTGTGGGTTGGGGTAGCAGGATTGTGGGAAGAGGAGTTAGACTTTTCTGTCCCCAGATATAGCACAGCAAGTCAGCCTAGTGGCTGGTGGGAGGAGATACCTGATGGGACTGGGTCCCCAAGCACTTGTGAGAAGGTTTCCATTCACCTGGCATTTATTCCAATGCCCAAGAAAGCATGACATTAAATAGAACAGAAAAAAATACCATCACAGTGGACTTCAGTTCTGGATAAAGATGGAGTAGATGCATTTTTCCCTATTCTTCCCAATAAGGTCAGCTAATAATCCGGTATATTATATTTTTAATTTCTTTTACGACTCTGAAAGGTAAAAGAAGAATGCAGACCAATTAGGGATCTCAGTACCTGAGGAAATATGTGGCAGTTAGTTCCCTGGGTTTCCTTTTTGCCTTATATATCCTGGACTGGCTGCTAGAGAGAATGCCAACTCAGAAGCAATAACCCAAAAACACCAATGGGCAGACACAAAAAGTCCGAACAAAAAAACCTGCTCTCTCTAACCAAAAGACTAGAAAAGGAGCAGTCTGGCAAGACAGAAAATTTTTAGACAATGCTCTACTCCAGCCACACACCATAGAACAAAACTGTGGTCCCATCCTCCCATGCCAGCAAAGGTGGAATGGGCAGTATGTACTCCACCCTCAGCAGATGCCTAATTGCCCACCTGCTGGGATGGTGTCGGAGAGGGCCAAATAAGGTAATGAGCCTCCGTGGGAAGCCTGGACTTCCACTTCAAACCAATGATAATAAGACAATCCTCCTCCTTTCCCAGTGAGGTAGTGTCAGAGACAAGTGGCAAGCCAGGAATTTCACCATTGCTCAGTGGTCATGAAGTTTCTCCCTCACCACTCAGTATCAGTGAAGGCCATGTGAGAAGAGTACAAGGCACTCCTCCACTTCTCAACCAGGGTAGTAGTAGTGAAAATTTAGTGGGGAGCCCAAACTCCCACTCATGCCCAGCAGTAATGAGGCACCCTTCTCCTACAAGGTATCAGAGGAGCCAAGGGGAAACCTGGACTTTTACCCTCATTGTACAGTAACATAAAATCACCCCTGTTCTCTACTGTTGCAGCATCAGAGGAGGCCTTTTAAAACAGAAGGCTTAAATAGACCCAGGGTTGCCTAATGTAATACCCCAAATGTCCAGAATATTGTAAGAAAAGAATCACCTCTTATGCCAAGAAACTGGAAAATCTCAAATTGAATAAGAAGACGGATCAACAATACCAAGATGATAGATGTGTTAGAATTATCTGACAAGAATTTTAAAATAGCCATCATAAAAATGCACTAATAAGCAATTATAAATATAAAAATAAAAAATAGAAATAGTGAAGGAAATCTAAGCAAAGAAATAGAAAATGTAAAGGATAATCAGATGGAAAGGTTTGAATTAAAAAATATAATAACCCAAATATTTTTTAAAAACTCAATGGATGGGCTCAATAGCAGAACAGAATGGACAGAGGAAATAATCAAAGAACTGGAAGACAGAACAACAGCAATTAACCAACCTAAACAACAGAGAGAAAACAGAATTTAATAACTGAACAGAGCCTCAGGGACTTGTGAGACTATAACAAAAGATCTAATATCCATGTTACTGGAGTCTCAGAGAGTGGAAAGAGGCAGAGCTGAAAATATACTCAAGGAAATAATGACTGAAACTTTCTAAATTTGGCATGGACATTACAGTACATATTCAAGAAGTTTAGCTATCCCAAACAGGATAAACCCAAAGGGATTCACTCCAAGAGACATCGTAGTCAAACTTTTGAAAATGAAAGACAGAAAAAATATTAAAAGCAGTAAGAGAAAAACAACAGTTTACCTAGAGTGGGGAAAAAATCAAATGACAGCAGATTTTTCATCAGAAATCATGGGGACAGAGGGAAGTGGCATAAGACTTATTGAATAATAATAATAATAAACTATCAACCATAAGTCCCATATCCAGCAAAATTATCTTTCAGGAACGAAAGGGCACTCAAAATTCTTAGATGAAGACAAAGAAAGAAAATTTGTTGTTAATAGACCTACCATAATAGAACTTTTCTGTTTCAAGAAGTTATCGAAACAGAAAGAAAATGATAAAAGAACATCTGGGAATGTCAGGAAGGAAAATAAATTGATATTGCATTAGATATTAAAATAATTATTAATTCTACAATAATAGTAAAGAAAGAGAGAGAAAGAGAGGAAGCCCTTCTTCTTTATGGAAGAATGTCAGCTAATAAATGTAGAAAGAATGGTAGAATTAGTAAGTTACCATTTTATATCACCCCAGTGTAATAGCAAGTATAAGCATATTAAGAGAGGTTAAAGCCATTGGGTAAAGAGTTGTTAGGACAGACAGTCAAAAGGTCTCAAGGTATCACCCCACATTTAATTTTAACTATCAAAGAAAAAAGATACATTTACAGTGTAGAGATCTGATAGATTCGCTACTTAACCATGAGATCAAACCCAGAATCAGCAATATAGGGACAAACCAACACTTTGGGCATTACCTATGTAGTGGCCTTTTTCAAAATATTTAACTTGAATATAGTCATGAAGAAACTATCAGAAAATTCCAGAATGTGGAATATTATACATTATAGAATAGACCTGGGCTTTTGGAAACTATCAATGTCATGAAAATCAAACTAGCAACAAAAATAGCAGGAGACTAATCAAGATTAAAATAAACTAAAGAGACTTCACAACTCAAATGCAGTAGGTGGGCTTCAATTGAATCCTGAATCATAAACAAAATTATTAAAGACAGTTTTAGGAAAAATGGAAAAATAAAATATGAAGTGAATAGCAGATGATACTATTGTATTAATGTTAAATTTCCCAAGTGTCATGTGGAAAAATCGATTATTTTTAGAAGTGCCTGTTGAAATATTTAGAGTTGAAGTGCCATGATATTTGCAATTTTCAGAGAAAGAGAGAGAGGGAGAGAGAGAGAGAATGGTAGAGACAGAGAAACCAAAAAAAAAAAAAACTTGCAAAATATTAAAAATTGGTGAATCTAGCTAAAGGGTTGTAGTGGGTTGAAGAGTGCCCACTGCCCCAATGCCCCCCAAAAGATATTTCCAAGTCCTAATTCCTAGTATCTGTGAATGTGAACTTATTCGGATAGTACGGTCTTTGTACATATAATTAAATTAAGGATCTCAAGATGATATTATACTGGATTTAGGGTGGCTAAATCCAATGACCTGTGTCATTAGAAGAGAAAGTAGAGGACACAAGGCACAAAGAATAAGGACATGTAGAGACAGAAGTGGAGATTAGAATTTTACTGCCACAATCCAAGGAAAGTCAGGAGTCATCGGAAACTGGAAGAGGAAAAGAAAGATACTTCTTTCTTATAAGGAGCTTGGCTCTACCACCACTTTAATCTCAGACTTACAGCCTCCAGAACTGTGAAAAAATAAATTTCTGTTCTTGTAAGCCACCAAATTTGTAGTAATTTGTTGCAACAGCCACAGGAAACTAATACAAATGTATACCAGGTTTACACCACACTTTCTTTCAGGCTTTCTGTGGGTTTGAATTTTTTTGTAATGGAAGAATTATCTCTTACTATGATAGGGTAAGAGTGAGACTACATGAGAAACAAATTATGTAGCACCTTTAATGATACTTTTCTCCCCCTGCTTTTTAAACTAGAGGCTCCATATGTTCACTTTGTCTTTGTTCCCACAAATTGTATAACTAGCTCAAATGTTGAAGGAGTGGCATTAGGATAGATTTCTTTAAACCTCTTCTACCTGTGGTCAGTATTGGTTAATGCAGGCCGGAATATGGGAGGACAAGAGACCCCTACAGGAGAGCCAAGGGCTGCATGCATAGCCTTTGAGCAAAGTCTCACAGGGGACCTTGATGACCTTGAAAGTTTAAAAACAAAACCATTCATTTCCTTGCATTGTTTGCTTTGTTTCCTTCTTGCCTTCTCAATCATATTGTAAGATTTTCAAGTCTCAAGACCTTGCCTTTCACTTCTTTGCATCCCTTATATTTTGTGGCATAGTGCTAGGCACAGGGTTAGGTAAATGTTCAAAGATTATTTGAATTGGGATTGTCATGGACTTAAGGGAGTGCATGAAACATGGGTGACATCAGAAGAAATTTAAGAATCTTCAATCTAGTCCTTCCTAGGTGCTAAAATGAAACAAAAGGACATCTCTGAAATTGAGATTCATGTCTTTTGGAGTAAAGGGAGAGAAGCAGAAATGCATCCCTGGTTGAGAAAGGGAGAGGCATTTATATGTTCATATTGACTTCTATCCATATGTAGTCTCCAAGCAAGACCATGTCTACAATAAGTCCCAAGAGATAAAAGAAGAATCCATGTAATGGGATTGAGAGTTTGACAAGAATAACCTATTCTGAGTATCAAGTTAAACGTCATTTCTTTTCCAAAGTTATCTGTGTTATTATTTCCATCATATGTTATATGGCGTGGGACCATGTATTTTTTGACAGAACCTCTACATATATATTTAAAATGTCTGTAGAACTTCTGTATGCCTTTTATTAATTTTTTAATGTAACAAACACATGGTGCTTATTGTGTGCCAGGCACTATTTTAAGTTTGCATAAATATTAATTCATTTAGTCTTCATAACAACCCTATGCAGAATAGGAAACTGAGGAGCAGACAGGTTAAGAAAATGGCAAATGGTTATGTGGTAAGTGAGAGGTAAAGCCAACGTTTGAACAAAGGCAGTCTGACTGCAGAGTTCCCCACTCTTAACCACTATATTTTGCTATCTTGCCATGTACTTGGCAAAGGTTCAGATGTTGATCATGAGAAAGATCTCGGGCCACAATTTGCCCCACAAACCCTATGCAGCCGTCTTACATTTGTTTATTAAGTAATGACAGGACTTTGGAGCAGAAGCTTGTAATCCTTTTGGAGGGTGATTGGCCTACACAGGGTCAGCCTGTATCTCCCCGGTGGGCCAAACAAAAACTCATGAATCCAGAAGACTCTGAAAAGCTTCTCCTGGCAGTAAAGCTGGGAATTTCTGTATTAAAGGATTAAAAGTGGGGCAGAGTGCATACTACTGACAGTTTTTGCCTAATACCACTACTACAATGTGGGAACTTTGTTGCTGTTACTAGGCATCTAACAACTTTTTGCTGTCACTACTCAAGTTGCTACAAGCAATTGGGATAAAAATAGTGTAGTTTCAATAGGAAAAATCAATGTATCAGACTCTTTGGTTGCAAAAGAGAGAAAACCCTACAAAGATTCCTTTTATAAAAAATTTTCATTAGCACACATGGCTAGACAACTTCAGGTGAACCTGGATGCAGTGATTCACGAAACCATCATCAGGATTTGATTTCTTCCTCCCTACCCATCAGTTGTGTTTTCTCAGAATGTCTCCACTCTAATCAAATGGGGTAGCCTCCTAATCAAAAGATGACTGTCATCAGCAATCAGAGCTACTCCTATGTCCTATTCCAATAAATAAAAAATCAGAGCCCTCTCCCAAAAAGTCATAAAATTCATTTCACTCTTGGAATAGTCACAGTGGCCAGGCAAAACCCATATGATGATTTACTTAGGCCTGGGTACCAGGTCTGGAGGCGAAATGTCATGCAGGAAGGTGGACTAAAGTGGGAAAAAAGTTAGACTTCCACATGAAAATTAGAAACCGTTGCGAAAAGTAGAATGCTTGGTGAGGAGGCAAACAGCAAATATCTCCCACAACCATACCTGGCCAATGTATTAGAGTCGTTTGATGCAGAAAGTATGGGCATTGATAAAGAGCACCAGAGAAACATTTATTCAGTCTATGAAAAATGTTGTAGATAAGTCTCTAAACCAAGACTATTTAATCCCATCAATTCATCATATATACAGAACTAATTCAGAAGCAGGAAACAAAAACTAGGGACAAATGGGCCATTTGAAACAGGAAATCTAGACAGTCAGATGTCCCAGGGTTTGATTTAATACTTTAATATATTATAAATTCAAGGTCAGGAAAGTTGTAAAGAACCAGATAGCAACTTTTTTGGCTTTGTGGGCCATATAACGTCATAGTATGAAAGCAGCTATAGACAATATATAAACAAATGGGTGTGGCTGTGTTGCAATAAAATTTCATTTATAAAAATAGGCAGTAGGCTAGATTTTGCCCATAGACAATAGTTTGTTGACTCCTGTTGTAGATAGATAGTAATGTACTATGTAGGAGTAATGTCTCTCGTAATAGATGTATATACATTTGAGTCCTCCCTCTAGTACTAGCTCTGTGTCCATTGTTAATTTCCTTTACTGTTATAAGACTCAATTTTCTCATCTGCTTAATAGGTATAGTAATAGCATCTATCTAAGAAGGTAGTGAGAATTTAAAGAGAAAGTGAACATAAATCAAAGGATACAATGCCTCACATGTAATGAATGGTCAATAAATAGTAGTTGCTACTTATTATTATAATTATTATTAAGCAAGCCAGTGTGGGAAAACCTTGTGAGCGCACTAAGAAAGAAGAAAAAAACTTCAATGTCAGGTTTAAAATATCAACTTATTACATCATATTCCAACTACATTTTTATTTTTATTATTTATCTTTTTTATTATACTTTAAGTTCTAGGTTAGATGTGAAGAATGTGCAGTTTTGTTATATAGGTGTACATAAGCCATGGTGGTTTGCTGCACCCATCAACTCATCACCTACATTCGCTATTTATGCTAATGTTATCCCTCCCCTAGCCCCCCACCCCCACATGTGATGATCCCCTCCCTGTGTCCATGTGTTCTCATTGTTCAGCTCCCACTTATGAGTATAACGTGGTGTTTTGTTTTCTGATCTTGTGATAGTTTGCTGAGAATGATGGTTTCCAGCTTCATCCATGTCCCTGAAAAGGACATGAACTCATTTTTTATGGCTGCACAGTATTCCATGATGTATATATGCCAAATTTTCCTAATCCAGTCTATCATTGATGAACATTTGGATTGGTTCCAAGTCTTTGCTATAGACTGCCATAATAAACATACGTGTGTAAGTGTCTTTATCGTAGAATCATTTATAATCCTTTGGGTGTATGCCCAGTAATGGGATTGCTGGGTCAAATGGTATTTCTAGTTCTAGATCCTTGAGGAATCGCCACACTGTTTTCCATAATGGTTGAACGAATTTACACTCCCATCAACAGTGTAAAAGCGTTCCTATTTTTCCACAACCTCCCCAGCATCTGTTGTTTCCTGAATTTTTAATGATCACCATTCTAACTGGCATGAGATGGTTATCTCATTGTGGTTCTGATTTGCATTTCTCTAATGACCAGTGATGATGAGTATTTTTTCATATGTCTGTTGGCTGCATAATGTCTTCTTTTGAGAAGTGTCTGTTGATATCCTTTGCCCATTTTTTGATGGGGGTGTTTGCTTTTTTCTTGTAAATTTGTTTGAGTTCTTTGTAGATTCTGGATATTAGCCCTGTGTCAGATGGATAGATTGCAAAAATTTTCTCCCATTCTGTAGGTTGCCTGTTCACTCTGAGGATAGTTTCTTTTGCCATGCCGAAGCTCTCTAGTTTAATTAGATCCCATTTGTCAATTTTGGCTTTTGTTGCCATTGCTTTTGGTGTTTTAGACATGAAGTCTTTACCCATGCCTATGTCCTGAATGGTATGGCTTTCTTCTAGGATTTTTATGGTCCTAGATCTTACGTTTAAGTCTGATGCATGTTGAGTTGATTTTTGTATAAGGTGTAAGGAAGGGGTCTAGTTTCAGTTTTCTGCATATGGCTAGCCAGTTTTCTCAACACCATTTCTTAAATAGGGAATCTTTTCCCCATTGCTTGTACGTGTCCGGTTTGTCAAAGATCAGATGGTGGTAGATGTGTGGTATTATTTCTGAGGACTCTGTTCTGTTCCATTGGTCTAAATATCTGTTTTGATACCAGTACCATGGTGTTTTGGTTACTGTAGCCTTTAGTATAGTTTGAAGTCAGGCAGTGTGATGCCTCCAGCTTTGTTCTTCTTGCCCAGGAAGAACAAAGCTTCCTGGGCAAGAAGCTTTGTCTTGGCTATGCAGGCTCTTTTTTGGTTCCATATGAGATTTAAAGTAGTTGTTTCCAATTCTGTGAAGAAAGTCAATGGTAGGTTGATGGGGATAGCATTGAATCTATAAATTACTTTGGGCAGTAAGGCCATTTTCACAATACCGATTCTTCCTATCCATGAGCATAGAATGTTTCTCCATTTGTTTGTGTCCTCTCTTATTTCCTTGAGCAGTGGTTTGTAGTTCTCCTCGAAGATGTACTTCACATCCCTTGTAAGTTGTATTCCTAGGTATTTTATTCTCTTTGTAGGAGTTCACTTGTGAATAGGAGTTCACTCATAATTTGGAATTGTGAACAGGAGTTCACTCATAATTTGGCACTGTTTGTCTGTTATTGGTGTATAGGATGTTTTTGATTTTTGCACATTGATTGTGTATCCTGAGACTTTGCTGAAGTTGCTTATCAGCTTAAGGAGATTTTGGGCTGAGACGATGAGGTTTTCTAAATATACAATCATGTCATCTGCAAACAAACACAATTTGTCTTCCTCTCTTCCTATTTGAATACACTTTATTGTTTTCTCTTGCCCGATTGCCCTGGCCAGAATTTCCAATACTATGTTGAGTAGGAGTGGTGAGAGAGGGCATCCTTGTCTTGTGCCGGTTTTCAAAGGGAATACTTCCAGCTTTTGCCTATTCAGTATGATATTGGCTGTGGGTTTGTCATAAATAGCTCTTATTATGTTGAGATATGTTCCATCGATACCTAGTTTATTGAGAGTTTTTAGCATGAAAGGCTGTTGAATTTTGTTGAAGGACTTTTCTGCATCTATTGAGATAATTATGTGTTTTTTGTTGTTGGTTCTGTTTATGTGATGGATTATGTTTATTGATTTGCATATGTTGGACCAGCCTTGCATCCCAGGGATGAAGCCGACCTGATCCTCATGGATGAGCTTTTTGATGTGCTGCTGGATTCGGGTTGTTAGTATTTTATTCAGGATTTTTGCATTGATGTTCTTCAGGGATATTGGCCTAAAATTATCTTTTTTGTTGTTGTTGTGTCTCTGCCAGGCTTTGCTATCAGTATGGTGTTGGCCTCATAAAATGAGTTAGGGAGGATTCCCTCTTTTTCTGTTGATTGGAATAGTTTCAGAAGAATGGTACCAAACTCTTCTTTGTACCTCTGGTAGAATTGGGCTGTGAATCCATCTGGTCCTGCACTTTTTTGGTTGGTAGGCTATTAATTATTGCCTCAATTTCAGAACCAGTTATTGGTCTATTCAGAGGTTCAACTTCTTCCTGGTTTAGTCTTTGAAGGGTGTATGCATCCAGGAATTTGTTCATTTCTTCTAGATTTTCTAGTTTATTTGTGTAGAGGTGTTTATAGTATTCTCTGATGGTAGTTTGTATTTCTGTGGGATTGGTGGTAATATCCCCTTGATCATTTTTTATTGCATCTATTTGATTCTTCCTTTTCTTCTTTATAAGTCTTACTAGCAGTCTATCTATTTTGGTGATCTTTTCAAAAAACCACCTTGTGGATTTGTTGAATTTTTGAAGGGTTTTTTGTGTCTCTATCTCCTTCAGTTTAGCTCTGATCTTAGTTATGTCTTGTCTTCTGCCAGCTTTTGAATTTGTTTGCTCTTGCTTCTCTAGTGCTATTAATTGTGATGTTAGGGTGCTGATTTTAGATCTCTCCTGCTTTCTTTTGTGGGCATTTAGTGCTATAAATTTCCATCTACATACGGCTTTAAATGTGTCCAAGAGATTCTGGTATGTTGTGTCTTTGTTCTCATTGGTTTCAAAGAACATCTTTATTTCTGCCTTCATTTCGTTATGTACCCAGTAGTCATTCAGGAGCAGGTTGTTCAGTTTCCATGTAGTTGTGCAGTTTTGAGTGAGATTCTTTATCCTGATTTCTAATTTGGTTGCACTGTGGTCTGAGAGACAGTTTGTTGTGATTTCTGTTCTTTTACATTTGCTGAGAAGTGTTTTACTTCTAATTATGTGGTCAATTTTAGAATAAGTGTGATGTGGTGCTAAGAAGAATGTATATTCTGTTGATTTGTGGTGGAGAGTTCTGTAGATGTCTATTAGGTCTGCCCGGTCCAGAACAGGCTTCAAGTCCTGCATATCCCTGTTAATGTTTTGTCTTGTTGATCTGTCTAATATTGATAGTGGGGTGTTAAAGTCTCCCTTTATTATTATGTGGGAGTCTAAGTCTCTTTGTAGGTCTCTAAGAACTTGCTTTATGAATCTGGGTGCTCCTGTATTGGGTGCATATATGTTTAGGATAGTTAGCTCTTCTTGTTGAATTGATCCCTTTACCATTATATAATGGCCTTCTTTTTCTCTTTTGATCTTGGCTTAAAGTCTGTTTTATCAAGACCAGGATTGCAATCCAGCAATCCATGACTTTTTTTTTTTTTTTTTTGCTTTCCATTTGCTTGGCAGATCTTCCTCCATCCCTTTATTTTGAGCCTATGTGTGTCTTTGCACATGAGATGGGTCTCCTGAATACAGCACACTGATGGGTCTTGACTCTTTATCCAATTTGCCAGTCTGTGTCTTTTAATTGGGGCATTTAACACATTTACTTTTAAGGTTAATATTGTTATGTGTGAATTTGATCCTGTCATTATGATGCTAGGTGTTTATTTTGCCCATTAGTTGATGCAGTTTCTTCATAGTGTCGATGGTCTTTACAATTTGGCGTGTTTTTGCAGTGGCTGGTACAGGTTGTTATTTTCTATGGTTAGTGCTTCCTTCAGGAGCTCTTGTAAGGCAGGCCTGGTGGTGACAAAATCTCTCTGCATTTGCTTGTCTGTAAAGGATTTTATTTCTCCTTAACTTATGAAGCTTAGTTTGGCTGCATATGAAATTCTGGGTTGAATATTCTTTTCTTAAGAATGTTAAATATTGGCCCCCACTCTCTTCTGGCTTGTAGGGTTTCTGCCAAGAGAACCACTGTTAGTCTGAAGGGCTTCCCTTTGTGGGTAACTCGACCTTTCTCTCTGGCTGCCCTTAACATTTTTTCCTTCATTTCTGCCTTGGTGAATCTAACAATTATATGTCTTGGGTTTGCTCTTCTTGAGGAGTATCTTTGTGGCATTCTTTGTGTTTCCTGAATTTGAATATTGGCCTGCCTTGCTAGGTTGGGGAAGTTCTCCTGGGTAATATCCTGAAGAGTGTTTTCTAACTTGGTTCTGTTCTCCCTGTCACTTTCTGGTACACCAATAAAATGTAGATTTGGTCTTTTCACATAGTCCCATGTTTCTTGGAGGCCTTGTTCATTTCTTGGCAGTCATTTTTTTTTAATCTTGTCTTCTCACTTTATTTCATTAATTTGATCTTCAATCACTGATATCCTTTTTTTCCGCTTGATCAAATTGGCTGTTGAAGCTTGTGTATGCTTCATGAAGTTATTGTACTGTGGTTTTCAGCTCCATCAGGTCATTTAAGCTCTTCTCTACACTGGTTATTCTAGTTATCCATTCGTATAACATTTTTTCAAGGTTTTTAGATTCCTTGCCATGGGTTAGAACATGCTCCTTTAGCTCAGAGAAGATTGTTATTACTGACCTTCTTAAGCCTACTTCTGTCAACTCATCAAACTCATTCTCCATCCAGTTTTGTTCCCTTGCTGGCGAGGAGTTGTGTTCCTTTGGAGGAGAAGAGGGGCTCTGAATTTTGGAATTTTCAGCCTTTTTGCTCTGGTTTCTACTCATCTTTGTGGTTTTATCTACCTTTGGTCTTTGATGTTGGTAACCTAAGGATCGGGTTTTTGTGTGGATGTCCTTTCTGTTGATGTTGATGCTATTCCTTTCTTTTTGATAGTTTTCCTTCTAATAGACAGGTCCCTAAGTTGCAGGTCTGTTGGAGTTTGCTGGAGGTCTACTCCAGACCCTGGGTATCACCAGTGGAGACTGAAGAACAGCAAATATTGCTGCCTGATCCTTCCTCTGGAAGCTTTGTCCCAGAGGGGCACCTGCCTGTATGAGGTGTCTATCAGCTCCTGCTGGGAGGTGTCTCCGTCAGGCTACACGGGATCAGGGACCCACTTGAGGAGGCAGTCTGTCTGTTATTGGAGCTCAAATGCCCTGCTGGGAGAACTGCTGCTCTCTTCAGAGCTGTCAGGCAGGGACTTTAAGTCTGGAGAAGCTGTCTGCTGCCTTTTGTTCAGATATGCCCTGCCCCCAGAGGTGGAATCTAGAGAGGCAGTAGGCCTTGCTGAGCTGCCATTGGCTCCACCCAGTTCGAGCTTCCCTGCTGTTATGTTTACACTGTCAGCATGGAACCACCTCCTCAAGCCTCAGCATTGGCAGACGCCCCTCCCTTCACCAAGCTCCTGTGTCCCAGGTTGATCTCAGACTGCTGCGCTAGCAGCAGCAAGGCTCCGTGAGCATGCGACCTGCCGAGTCACACATGGGAGGGGATCTCCTGGTCTGCCCATTGTGCAGACAGTGGGAAAAGCGCAGTATTTGGGCAGGAGTGTACCGCTCCTCCAGGTACAGTCACTCAAGGCTTCCCTTGGCTAGGAAAGGGAAATCCCCTGACCCCTTGTACTTTCTGGGTGAGGTGATGCCCCGCCCTGCTTTGGCTTGCCCTCTGTGGGCTGCACCCACTGTCCAACCAGTCCCAATGAGATGAACCATGTACCTCAGTTGGAAATGCAGATATCACCCATCTTCTGCATCAATTTTGCCAGGAGCTATAGACTGGAGCTGTCCCTATTCAGCCATCCTGGAAGAAAATCCCCAACTACATTTTTAAAGTAATGTGCTTTGTATCATGAATTTCAACTCAGTGAAGACACCTGTGGCCTTCAAGGAAGAATGTAAAATGACTTTTTTTCTCAAGGTGTGGACAAAACCCAGAAAGGCCAAAAAGTTTTTGGAATCATTTTTGTGAAGTATTAGTAATAAAAAAGAAAATTGTATCTTGTTCAAATTTATTTAGTGCCCACACCTGGAATGCTGGGTACATTTGTGATGATTGTCATTTGCTAAAGACAGCAGAGCTGGTGAAAATTTGGAAAGGGCATGATGGGTGATTACTGGTCTAGATGGGTGAATACATGAGCATACACTAAAAAGATGAGGACTTTTCAGCCTAGTACACTAACTTGGGAAGGACAGGTAGTATAGTAGTGAAGAATATGGCTTTTTCTGTCTGAGAGACCCAAATATGAATCCTGGCTCTACAACCTATTAGCTAGTGACCTTGGACATGTTACTTAAACTCTGTGAGTTTACTTGTTTTCACCTGTAAAATGAGAATATTGATAGTGCATTTCTCATGAGGCTATTGTGGAAATTATGCACATAATTCCACCACTCTTATACTTGGGATATAATAAATGCTCAGTAACTTATTATTTCAAGACTCTAAAACCATGTATAAGGTGACAGCATCAACACAGACTCCTTCATATCCTGGAATAATTGAATGGAATGAGGGATGCCTTTACATTATACATAGGTGAAGTTAATGCATGTAAAGGGAAGTCTGATTTAAATGGCAGGTATTAAACATGTGGTCTCCATTGCTCCATGAGATGTTACAGGCTGAAAACAAGTAGACTTAATAAAAAACTCATGGATGATATAATTATCATAGGCAATTAAGGGAAACATGATGTTTGATAGTTGTTCCCAAACTCACGGTTAATGTCCAAGAGAACAAGGCTATCTTCTCATAAATTCTCATCAGAGTCAGATTGTTAGACCGGATATTCCCTGAGGTTGACACCATGAAGGGAGTTCTCAAATTTAAATGGCTAACTGCTATCTGAATTAACCAAACTCTTATTTTAATATAGATTTTCCAATGACCATGGCAGATAACAATAATCAGAAGACGTTGAAATTGTCTGCTGGCATTCCTGCAGCTACTATAAACATCATTTTTCAAAAAGACTCAATGGCTTTGTATGAAGAGCTACTGAAATATAAAGCCTTTATGTTAGTCAGAAACCTTTGTTAAAATACTAACTCAACAAGCAAGAGCCTACCCAATCAGATAATGTAGATTCAGTGTATTTTTAGAGGTGTCAAGGAATTTTCCCCACCTCATTAGAAACACAAATGAAATTACAAATTCCTAGAAGGCATTGATTTATTTCATGCTTCCTTTATAGGCTGTTGTTTAGAACAAGAGTTTCAATCAGTGGCTATGTGAATACCAGTTACTCAAGTAGCCTCTCTTCATGAAGTGGTTATAGGATGTGTAATTGAGCAAGTTATGGTAATCAGGAAGGGTGTGAACTAGAGAGTTTCCCTCTTCTATCAGAGATCACAACGCTCTGGCATCAAAAAGATACGCTTTCAAATTCTAGTTCAACCACTTACTGCTTGATGAATTTGGGAAGGTTGCCTAACTATTCTAAACCTTAGTTTCATCATCTTTAGATTGAATTTATAACACCTATCTCATAAAAGTGTGGTGAGCATTAAATATCAGAAATGGATATTCCATCTTTCAGTGATGTGGTATTTAAATAGGCATTATTAATAAAGCTTTCAGCACAGTGCCTGGCATAAAGTAGGCATTCACTAACTATTAGTTCCCTTTCCCTAGATGTCCCCAACCCACATTTCATGTCTAAAGGGATGAGTGTTCTATGTATAGGGAAGACTAAAATTCTACATAGTCTTTCACTGGGTTACCGTGAAGCAAATGTGGTTTTTGGAATACAGTCACAACTGACTTATTACTGAGTTGGTTAGATAAGAGAACCAGGGCCATCTAGAGTAAATACTAGAAATCAATGAGCAGGAAGCAAGTCCAAACAGACCTAAGAATCACAGCCAATACCAGGAAGTTATACCAATAGGCATGAATGCTCAAAACCATAGTGGCTGTAAATGATGGGACAGTGTGGTCTGGGTACTAAGACAAGTTGACCAAGATAGTTCTCCTGACTCTACTAAATGGTGTAACTCACTTCTGGGACTCTTGTTTTTGAAATGTGGTCAGTGACTCTTGCCACAAGATGACATTGAAGATCCATGACACTAAATTCCCTTGAAGGTTTTTCTATTTGCTTGGCCAAATGAAGTTTGGACCATCATAGGGAGGGAATGAAATGGCCACCAATGTGACAGGGCTTTACAGATATGAAACAAGCGCCCAGAGCCCTTTTAAGGGCATGAGATGTTAGATTTTGCCTAGATGGTGGTAGAAATTCTGTATATCCTAAATTATTTATTTTGCTTCAGAGATGACTATTGTGGTCATAGGCAAGAAGGTGTGAAAATCATCATTCTAGAGATTATCTTCTAGAATTAAAAAAAAAGGTGATGTTTATTGTGTCATCCTGGATAAAAGTAAGGAAAGTGACAGTATGGGTCTTGTGCATTGTCATATGGACAGAATGGAGGTGATGAGAATGAGGCCAATCATACACTTCTCCCTCTCTAACGATGCATTTCAGTGGCTCATGTCTACTGCCATGTGTTAAGTTTCCTCCATGATAGATCATTCTGACAGGTAGACTGAAATCTGAAATATTGTAAAAGGCAATTGCTTATGGCAGGTACCATGCTTCTAGATGTAAGTGAAGGTAAATGCAGAAAGTGAAAACTGTAGGTATTAAGAAATTTTATTACAGCTGTAGACAAATGAGGGAGATAAGGGAAGCTGGCTGACTGTTGAGGCAAAGTTCGCGGGGAGGCCAATGTTCAGTGGACTCACTATGATTCACACTATGGTGCTGACTTTGCAGAGTGAGAATCTTATTTTCTTCAGTGTACTCAGAGGAGATTAGAATCAGGAGGATTGGTACTATTTAAACCCACAAAAACTGACGTACAAGCCAAACACCAATTTATTCAATTATAATGCGAATTAACTCAGAAATAGGTTAGAACACTCGTGTCAGCTGGTTAGCAAATTTTCTCTCCCTAACAAAGTTTATAAGGGAAACTAATTACAATCAAATTACTTTGAGAGCATGGGATCAGAGCAATGGAGTTAGGTGACCATCTTAATGGCTGACACAAATTGGAATGGCCATTGCAGGGGTGGAGATGCCAAACAGTCTGCTGGTCAACAACTCATCTCTGAATCTAGGGGGATTACCAACGTTCTGTTTAACTTCTTGCTTTTCTGTGCTCCATGAATACTATTCTCTTGTTAAGAAATTCTTCTTCAGACTTACCATTAAATGATTAGATTATATCTTGCTGGGTGGCATCAATATATAGCAGACCTGCTTCCTTAAAAAACAACCTTGTTTGGATCTGGTGGTTCCCCAAGCCTTTGCAGTTGCTGACTCCATCTTTGAGTAGGTTATATCTCATCTGTTCTCTGTAGATTCTAAGTAGTTTCACTCTCAGAGGAATTCACATAGCTATTATTTCTTAGGACACACCCTTGTAATCCTCTTTATGCTAAATCATAAGTTATTCTAGTTGAAGTGAATGGCATATAATGGATGGTGTCACTATAACAAAAATTTTGAATTGGTAAAATGGTTGCTAGCTAGTAGGCAGTAAAGCATTATTCCAGCATCCCATTCATATGCTCAGTCTGGCTGTTGGATTGTATTTCACAGTGTACAAAAGGTCTTTGATTTGGAGCACCTCAACAAGGGACACCCAGAAGTAGAGGGCGAACTGAAGTTCATAGCCCTGGATTGGTTATGTTTTCTGAGAGCCTATGAAGTCTGAAGATTTCTAAGGAAAGAAGGTAATGTTGCTACAAAGAGAAAATCCAAATAGGAAATAAAATGATGTATCTTTGGGAAAGAACCCAAAATGATGAATCTTGGCCCTAAAATAAGGAAAGGTTGTTGATTAAGCCAACTGAATGCCCCTATCAGCATTCCAAGACTATAATGGGTTTGGTAAGGAAAGTGACTAGAGGCCATGAGGTTGGTCCTTTATTATAGAATTGATGGAGGTAGAACAAGATACTTCCAGGTAATTTCAGAGTCACTCTAAGTTCAATAGCTCTACTTGTTAGAAGATCTCATACAATCCCAGTACTATAGTCGGAATTTCTTAGCATAACTGGAATATGTTCACTCAGGTCTCTGTTGTGGGAGCGTATAATGTGGTTGTACAGCGAGCCATTGTTAAAGGAAACCCTTCGTGAATGCAAATAAGAATTGGTATAGTGGCTAGCAAGGCACAAGGTGAAAATATCTGTTTGTTGGTACTACGGAATCAGAGTAGTAAGGTCCTAGCTGGGTTTAAGTATTGTCAAAGTCAGCATAATTCTCCAGAAACAAAGCCAAAGTACAATGGCATTTCATGTTCTGAGAGGCCTTGATGGTTGCTAGGGAATATGTGATTACTGATATTTCTCCAGGATATACATTTTGGGGACATACATCAGCAACAAGAAGCAGGGAACAGAGGGCTGGTAATTACCAGCAAACAGTGATCATCGCTGAATAGTTTTAACATTTTAGGGAGTTGTGCCTTTCTAGCATAACACTCCTTTTGTTCAGAAGCATCAAGAATCTATACACAAAGCTGGTGTGTACCAAGAATGAAACATAAGCAATAAAACCCTGATTTCCTGAGTTTCATGCACAGATGGTTTTAATGTATGTGCCCCAGGATTTTTCAGATGAGATAGCACAGGAAGTTGTTTGCCATTCATTGTTTTTTAAGATCCTCAATTAGATGAAGGACCTCAGAGGTGGTCCATAAAGGTAGAGCTCAATGGCAATGAGTAGTAACCCTAGATGGTGACTATATTGAGGCCTCTAGAGTCAGAAACTACTGCAGGGTGTGGCTGTCAGTCTTCAGTGGAGATTTATTTGGCCGGGTCCCTTGTCCAAGGCAGCAAGGACATGCTACAGACACAGTAATTATGAGACATCGTTCCCAACTCTCACTAAATACCTTTTGGAAATCCTTATCCTAGAGCATATTGACTTGGCTATAAGACATGCTGGAACCTCAAGTTGTTGGAGAAGAGAAGAGTAAGCTGGAATTGGTGGGCTTGGCTAAAAGAATATACCTGCCTGATGGGCTAGTTTGCAAAGAAAGGGACCAACAATTCCAAGCAGTGTTGAAATGCCCATTCAATCTGGTTTGTAAATAGCCAGGAGATTCTGTTTGTTGGGAAAGCATGAGTCTTTAGATGGAAACAAAATGCATAGCTTTATGGGAGGGTGGCAAAGCTGAGGTTCCAGGAAGGTTGATTTATGCTGAAGGTAGATTCTAGTCCATAGGTGAAACATGGTCCACGCTCTAGGAAGAGAATATTAGCAGAATAATGGAATGTCATTTGGACTTCAGTCAAAGGTCCTAAGCCAATAGAAAACTAAGATACAGACCAATAAAGGTGAAGGTAAAAGTCTTGAGCTCATTTCTAGGCACATGAGATTCAGGATTTTGGCCACAAACTCAACCCAGATGTCACCCATTGGTCAGGATAAGGTTCCCAATGTGCTTCCAGAGTTATTTTCATTGGCTTAGACTGGGCAAAGTTTTGCCTGCAGGTTTTTGGTACTCTTGGAGAATTAATCTCAACTGCAGAAAGTGCCTGTGAATTGTTTTCATCATTCTTGGGTTAGGTTTGGTGAGGGGTAATTTCCCAATGAACAAGATCTGATTGTTTAAATTCCCCAAAGCGTGTCAGTTCATAACTGCCTCTAAAGTGGTGTCACAGTTCCCCATCCATATTTTAAAAGTTAATGCAGGATATAAATCGATAAGGCTGGGAGTGAGAGGGATATAAGTTTAAAAAGTGACTTTCCTGGTCTCCTCTTACTGGTGAGCTGTGTTATTTGTCGTTGCTGGAGCTCGAGAACGTTTGGCAAGGCAATCTCTTGTGAAGTGACCAGATTGGCTGCAGTAGAGGCACAACTGAGTTTCTTGCTGGCGGGCTCGTTTGGCTGGGGTGAGAGGCAGCTGGCCTTCTCGCAGTTGTATAGGCCCTTTCTTGGGTGGTGGATCTGTGGGGCTAAAGAGGGCTTGGTGCTGGATCAAGGAAGCCAACAATGGGAGCTGGGTCTCTGACTGTAGGAGCTCTGGCCTGTCACTGTGTTTCTTGTCCAACTGAATGCACTGAGTGATCAGGTCTGGTAGATTGTCCATCATATCAGTGACACTCTCTTCATCCTGGTTGAGATCATCTACTGCCTTTTCGAACTGCCCATTCTGACTGGTTTCATTACAGATCAGATTTTGAGCAAGGAGCTGGAAAGTAGTAGGGTCCTGTTGAGAGGAGTTGTCCCCTTTGTCAAACTTAGCATTCATCAGAAGGTTCATTTCCTGTTTTGTGGGTTTACCAAATGACTGCTGGAACTCAAGAATACAATTCTCATATTGCTTCAGTAAGGTACTCTTGTCAGGCCCAGATATGATTCCACAACTTTCTAACTGCTGAGATAGGTAATCAAAAAAGAGTTTGATCTGGGCATCATTTGCAAGATTAGAGATCTGGAGAGCTGTCAAGTAGGTAGTCACCTGAGTGAGGAACTCTGAGCGATTGGCAGGGTCACCATGAAACTGGGTGAGATGCTCGAGTGAGTTCGGTACAGGCATCACTGTGGTGGCCAGGGCAGGCATGACTTGGCCCCTTTTAGCAGTATTCTCCGTGGTTGGATGCTGCATTTGAGGCCGCAGAATCAGATTCTCTCCCTGAAGAAAGGAAGGTTCTACCTGCAAGGTAGGTGGTGATTTTGTGCACTTCTCCATTATATCTCTTGGAATCAGGTGGGATTGAGTAGAATTGAGTACTAGTACTGGAAACCAGTGGAGACAGTGGATTTGCTCTGTGATCAGAGAGGCAGTGTCATGAGCAAGTAGCCAAAGTTGTTAGCTGTGAAGAAGACACTAGGAGATGCTAACAGCTGAGTTGGAGAGACGCCAAAGAGTGTTGTCCGCCACTCAGTGTTGCCTCTTCTTCAAGGAAAAGGCCAATGTTCTGCATATTTGGAAGAAATAAATTACCTTAGAACACATAAAGGACTTGGGATTAAGAAGATATATACAACCATCACAGTACCTTTCTCTCCTCCCTCGTTTTCCTTGTAATATAAGGGCAATTTACCCTCTGACTTAACCTTTTCTCTAAAGCAAGTTTGGTCAACCTGTGGCTGGTGGGCCACATGCAGCCCAGGATGGCTTTGAATGCAGCCCAACACAAATTTGTAAACTTTCTTAAAACATTATGAGATTTTTTGTGATTTTTTTAAAAGCTCATCAGCTATCATTAGTGTTAGTGTATTTTATGTGTTGCACAAGATAATTCTTCTTCTTCCAATGTGGCCCATAGAAGCCAAAAGATTGGACACCCCTGCTAAAGTATCTTTTTTCCATCAGAGAGTTAAAGAATTTGACAACCCAAAGTGATCTCAGGAGATTATCCAGGCCAAATTCATAATTTTTCAAATAAGAAAACAGAGACGCACAGAGGTAAAGATGTTTTCCCAAGGTCACTCAGCTAGTTAATATCACAGCTGGCATGCTCATCAGGGCTATTGTCCAAATGGCACTTCCCCCAAGACCATAAATGTGCTCATTTGCATATACTGCTTGGACATGATGGTTCATGCACCTGGCTCCTCAAAATGTGATCTGGGAACAAGTGGCATTGGCACTACCAGAAAGGTTGTGAGAAATGCAGAATCTTGGGTCTCACCCCAGAACTACTAAATCATTTTTTCACACTTTCATAAAATTCCCAAGGTGACTAGAATGTGTGTTAAAGTTTGAGAAATGCTGCTGTAAAGAGCACTTAGTTTGAATTGGAATAATCATTGGTTGGACTTGACCGTTAGTGCCCCAAGCCTAGCCTGCATTGCTGTGGGGGATATGATTGCTGTGATGGCACTTAATCCATGTTTTCTATCTTTCTAGTCCCTGTCTGAGGTCACAATTTCTTGCCATGGAAATGATTAAGATAGCACAGGCAAGACTAAGAGGTAAGGTTAAGAACCTAGCAAACAAGAACTGAATATTCTTAAAAGTAAAAAGATCAAAATGTTCAGCAGTCTTTCCAGCATTGATAACAAAAATAAAGCAACCAGTAAAAGTTAAAAACAACCCCAAACATATGGCATAGCAGTTGAACTATTCTAAACTTCAATTCCTCTCATTGCCCTTTCCTTGTGTAGCATACTATTTAAATATATTTAAATTGTCCACGGGTGGGAAAAAATGATGTATCATTGAATCTTTTTAAATGTAAGACTTGATTTCCCTAAGTTTTATTTGATGGTTCATTTTCTCTAGACCTATGAAAAAATTACTGGAAGACAAATCTTATAAGATTGGAGGCCACAAACAGGAATCCAACCACTAGTATTAAACAGTTGGATGACCTTAAAGAACTCATTTAGGTCTCGGTTTCCTTTTTTACCTAATGAGGATTTTTTTTGTTTTTGTTTTCGTTTTTTTTTGAGATGGAGTGTCACTCTTGTTCCTCAGGCTGGAGTGCAGTGGTACCATCTCGGCTTACTGCAACCTCTGCCTCCTGGGTTCAAGCAATTCTCCTGCCTTAGCCTCCCGAGTAGCTGGGATTATGGGCACCTGCCACCACACCCGGCTAATTTTCGTATTTTTAGTAGAGACAGGGTTTCACCATGTTGGCCAGGCTGGTCTCGAACTCCTGCCCTCAGGTGATCCCCCTGCCTCAGCTTCACAAAGTGCTGGGATTACAGGCGTGAGCCACCGTGACCGGCCAGGATTACTATTTTGCTTACCTCAGAAGGTGGTTATATCAATGAGATAACAGATTGGTGCTCTGAGTGGCAAAAAATGAAAGATTTACTTCCAAAATTTTTCCAATGTAGATGAAAAATGCCCGGTGGAGAGGCTCTGCCTTTATCACATATTGCCAAAGTAGGGAGATGCTATCATACCCTCCTTTTTTTCTTCCTTTCCATATCTCACCCTTCTAATTTCCTGATCTGTCTTCCAGACATCTTCCACTTCCCAGATGTCCATCAATGAGTTCATTACTGCCATTCCAGCTAGGTGTCAACTGATAGCTAAGATGTTGTTAAATAAGGGTTAATGATTGGCCTTTCCAGGCCACGCACAGACGGTGGCTCATGCCTGTAATCCCAGAACTTTGGGAGGCCGAGGTGGGTGGATCACGAAGTCAGGAGATCGAGACCATCCTGGCCAACGTGGTGAAACCCTATCTCCACTAAAAAAAAAAAAAAAAAAAAAAAAAAAATTAGCTGTGCGTGGTGGCACGTGCCTATAGTCCCAGCTACTTGGGAGTCTGGGGCAGGAGAATCGCTTGAACCCAGCCGACAGAGGTTGCAGTGAGCCAAGATCATACCACTCATTCCAGCCTGGGTGACAGAGCGAGACTCTGTCTCAAAAACAAACAAACAAACAAACAAAACAAAAAAGATCTTTCCCAGAGCAATTACAGTTCATTCAAACTTTAATGTCATAAGAATCAACTCAGACCCAGTCCCTAGCAATTCTGATTCAACAAGTCTGGGATGGATCCCAGGAAACTGTATTTTAACAAGCTGGCCAGTTGATTTCTGATGTAGGTGGCTCTTGTGCAAAGCACTGTCCAGATAAATCTCAAAGAATAAAGCATTATTAGCAGTATCACAAAGAAGTAGGTATGGGGAGGGGACATATTTGGAGGTAGAAGATTGACTTTCAAATAACATAGAATGGGTGGTACACTATTCTACCTCCACATCAAGCACACAAAGAGCCCACACTGTCCTTCACTACTGCTCATCTCTCCCACGTGGTAGAGTTCAACAGTTAAGGATGTCACTTCTAAACTCAAAGTGACTTGGTTTGATCTATGAGCTGTGTGATTCTGAGCAAGTTATTTAGCCTCTTTGAGAATCAGTTTCCAAATTTTAAAATAGACATGATTATAATACCTGCCTCATAATGTTATGAAAATTAAATGAGATGAAGAGAGATTAGCATGGCTTCATGTATATAGCAAGTTCTCCATACATTTTTTTATTTTTGAGACAGTCTCACTCTATTGCCTAGGCTAAAGTGCAGTGGCATGTTCATAGCTCATTGCAGCCTCGAACTCCCAGGCTTAGGTAATCTTCCCACCTCAGCCTCCCTGGTAGCTAGGACTACAGGCACATACCACCTTGCCTGGCTAATTTTTTTTTTTTTTTTTAAAGATGAGTTTTCAACACTTTGCCCAAGCTGGTCTTGAACTCGTGGGCTCAAACAATCCACCTTCCAAAATCCACCCATTTCGGCCACCTAAAACGCTGGGATTACAGGCGTGAGTCACTGCACTCAGCATCCATAAATGTTAGCTATTATTATTATAGGTCCACAAGCTGTTATCTGACTATGTTTTGGAATTTAAATTTTTTCAGATTTTTAGAAAGGTAACATGGAGTATGTACTGCTTATTATATAATACCTTCAGCGATGTCTAGGAAACATCCCATCCCATAATTAAGCCATTAACATTCCTGTAGGAAAAAAAAATGTCTGAATAGTCATACTAAAAAGGATAAAGACTAAGTGCATGACAATTCAGGTCAAGTTTTGCTGTCAAATGAGTTTTGGCACCAAATTAATGAAAAAAAATTGCTTCCATTTTACAGAGCTTTATGATTTCACAATTGAGATAAGAGATTACACGAACATTTACATTATTATAACAATGTCCTTTGATTAGAAATGTGAGATTTTAAATTTTCCTTCCTTTCCTTGCCTTCTCTTTCCTCCACTCTCAGAAGTTCCAGAATCTCTGTTGAGTTCTGTTGCTTTACAGAATTATGTATTCAAGGTGGCACAGCATTCAATTTTCTTAATTATGTAGCACTGGTGAAGCACTTGCTAAGATTATGAGCATTAGCCCAAATGCAAATCATACAATGGCACTGTTGTCAGTGGCAATTGCTTAATCCCCCCCCCCCCAAAAATCTACCTTGCCTCATCATTTTGGAAATTGTTCTCCTTTAAAGGTCAGTGTCCTTATATTGGATTGTCCCAGAGGATCCTAGGACAAAGCACGCCAGTTCAGAGGTGTTTCAGACCACAGCTTTGAACAGAAAAAGCAGAGACAGAGCCAAAACCTGAAATACACAGGCTTGAGGGATCAGACTTGTGAGCTCGGACAAAATCTAACACAAAACTGCATACATTTAAGATTTATTTAGTAGGTATGTGATTCAACTACAAAAACAAAAAATGGGTTTGGTAAATTATTAGAGGTCATTTTAGTGTTTGTATTTGGTCTGGCTCAAAGCCATAGTTAACAGTTTTCTCGAACTACTTTACTCTGGAGTACCTTGAGATCCCATTTGGAGAAGAGTCAGCAGTACCCTGTTGCTTATAAGAGAGCTTTTTGACTTTACACTGCTTTAATTTCAAACTGTTCTACATAATCCCTTGGAAGAGGAGCTTTGACCTAGGGTCATGCAACTACCCGGAGCAGTTGTATATTTTACTCTTGATCTCCAAACCTTCTGAGGAATGCTGTGGCCACAGAAGCTAAACTGAGACATAAATTGAGCTATCCAAAGATGCAGTTGGAGGATGGGGATGAGGATGGGGATGGGATGAGTCTCTCCATGAAGTAAGTTACCAGTTCTATATCACTGGGGAATAAGCAGAGCTAGGATTACCACCTGGTGGGGAGTTAGAGTAGGGGGCTCTCAAGAGGTGACCAGAAGGGCAAACTGTTTGGACTTGTGTGGAGACCTGTGTGTGGGCCTAGCTCTGCCACCATCCAGATCGATGGCCACATGGGCAAGTCACTTGCTTTCTCTGGGCTTGTTTCCTTACCTGTACAATGAAGGCATTGGGCTTCCCAAACTTTAGCACACATACAAAATTCTGATTCAAGAGGGTTAGCAGAAGACCCCAACATTGAATTTGTTACAGTCCCTTCAGATGATATTGAAGTAAGAGGCCTTCAGATTTTACCTTGTGAATATCGGGTGACTGACCACACAGAGCACCAACATTTCTCAGAGGTTCTCAAATTTCAGGGTCCATCAGAATCCCCTGGGATTTTAACATGCAGATTCTCGGACTCACTCCTGGAAAGTGTGATTCAGTGGGTCTGAATTTTATCTGCATTTTAATCAATCTTTGCAGATGATGCAGTATCAAGTTCCCTTGATAATACTTTCAAGAAATTCTAGGTTGAATACTCTCAAAAGGTCCTTTCTGTTTCAACATTATCTACATTTTTGAAAGTAGAAAATATTTGGCTCCAACAGGAGCCCCTGAGGTGCATGATATGTGGATTGCTTCTTTTCATGGCTCTATCTGAGGCTCCATAGGCCCCGTAAACAGTGGAGTGCTGCAGGCCTGTCTCAGGCACATGACATGCAGCTGGCTTAGGGGCAAGAGAGAGGGTAACAATTGAGCTGAATCTGCTCTTAGGGCTCTGTGGGTCCTTCTGGAAAGTATGCACTGCTCTCTTCTTCTCTGCCTGGGGGTGAGATAAAGAAAGTCATCCCCATATCCCTGTCAGAGCTAGAGCAGCCCAGCTGAGGGTCAATTTGGCCATTGCTATGTCTCAGACCTCAGAACTTCCTTTAAGCTTCCATCTTCCTTCTGGCTCAGCAGGACCCATGGCCTAGCTTCTTATGAAGTTAAAAGTGTCATGAACACTCTCAACAGTATTTCCTGTTACATTTTCCCAGTTTGCCTTTTTAACATGCCTAATTCTATTAAGGAACCACACTTGTTCTATCACCCTTTCTGCCCATGGGCTTCATGGTCTGTGTGTACAGAGATTTAAATCTCAAAAACCCCACCTTACATTCATTGTTTCATTCCATCTTTACTGCAATTTTCCAGTTCCGAAAACAAAACACTGAGATAGTAAGTCAAGTGAAAGAGGAAGGGAAGCTTGGTATGTAAATAACTGGCTCCAAAAGACTCTCATTGTTTTCAGAGACAAGGAAGAAGCTATCCAAAGATGCAGTTGGAGGATGGGGATGAGGATGGGAATGGGATGAGTCTCTTCATGAAGTAAGTTACCAGTTCTATACCACTGGGGAATAAGCAGAGCTAGGATCACCACCTGGTGGGGAGTTAGAGTAGGGGGCTCCAAGAATCAGAGAAGAGGGGGCATCATGAAGAGAATCTGGTCCTTTCAAACACATAGATTCTATAACTTGCCTGAGCACACAGCTAAAAAGTGGGTGAGAAACTGGCTGTTAGTTTTCTGCAGTCTAGAATATGACCCTCAGACCCACAGCCAACCTTAATCTTACCCACTATGCTCATGATCCCTCTGTTCCTGTTCCTGGAGCAGACTCAATGGCTAAGATACAGCCATCGTGGTTTACCAATATGAGGGCTTAGTTTGGTTTCTCTGGCCATTCCCAATGTGACCATCATTTCAAAGAGTACATGCTGTTTCGAGTAAACAATTACAGAAAGAATGGAAAAATTTTGATCTGCAGATTCCAAATTGTCATATAATGAGCCCATAAATTTGAAATAAAAGGTCTTTTCCTGCCTTCGTGCTCCCTGCTGTCTCTTTCATCTTTAATTCATTAAGTGCAGTTCACTTACTACTGAACACCACTTGCAACCGATGAGATGACAGAACCTAGCCTACTTAGATTCAAACTTTTTTTTGGATTTCCAGGTCCCTGTGGTACACAGGCAATCTATGACCCTGGTCATGGTGGAGAAAGCTTAATATAAGCAACTTAGGATATGTCCCGTTTTTTGACTATGAGAATCCTCTTTCAAATTTTCAGATTAAGAATCTGAGGATCAGGAAATAAAAATTATTTGGACCATGTTTAAGACACTCTGTGTCAATGTTCCAACCTGAAACTCTTCTTAGTTAGCATTTCTCTCCTCTCTAAGTCTTGACTATGAGTGAATGAGGAATACAGGTGTTAGAGAGTATGGGGCTGAAGCAACCTTAAAATGTCACTTAATAATTGGTAACATTCCACACATGTGCAGAGCATTTCATGTGATCTGAAGATTTTCTTACTGTTCCATGTATCCTTTTAATAACATGTGATGCAGGCAAGGCATGTATTCAACACTCCCTCCCAGAAGATTAAAAAAAGAGTTGTCTAAGGACATACAGTTACTTAGTATTAAATTTGGGACTAGAATCCTCCAAATTTGATCCTAATACCACTATGTTCTGGAAATAGTTTCAAACAGTAGAAAAAACTCATGGGCTTCAGAGTTAGATGGATGTTGGATTAAAATCCCAGTCTAGATTCAAATTCCAACCTATGAGACCTTGGGCGAATTACCTCTCTGAGACTTAGTTTTCACATCTGTGTTGCAAGAAACTATATGTATTTACACATAGTTGAGATAATATATGTAGAGTTCCTGGCATCCAGCAGATACCAAGAATAGAAGCCACTATTTTCTAGAGACACTAGAAGGTTGCCTACCAAACATCTTTGTCAGTAGCTCCAGTTTCTGTCTGAGAAACCATGTTTTTCTGGGGAAGGTGATTCTACCTGAATTTCTTGGTATGGAGCAACTGACTTAAACTAAGTCACTTAGCATATTACTTGCTCTAGTGTTTCTCCTTTGCAACTCTCATATCACTTGCAATTAGTTATTGCAGGCCTGTTGCCTCTATTAATTCAATATGGCAATATTTAAATGGGAATTTTTTATTTCTGTATTCCCAGGACCTAGCACTAGCACACTTCCTTATACATAGAGGCGCTCAGAGATTCTTTATCAAATTTATAAGATCTGTGCATAGCAGCAATAGTTAGAACTAGATTTTAGCAAAGGTGATTCTACTGTTCCCCATTCAGTATCTGTTCTTTAATTATTCCTTTTTTTTTTTTTTTTGGAGATGGAGTCTCACTCTGTTGCCTAGGCTGAAGTGCAATGGAGCGATCTTGATTCACTGTAACCTTCACCTCCTGGGTTCAAGTAATTCCCCTGCCTCAGCCTCCCGAGTAGCTGGGATTACAGGCATGCACCACCACGGTGGGCTAATTTTTATATTTTTAGTAGAGATGGAGTTTCGCCATGTTGGCCAGGCTGGTCTCAAACTCCTGGCCTCAAGTGATCCACTTGCCTCGGCCTCCCAAAGTGCTGGGATTACACCATGAACCACTGAGCCCGGCCTATTTCTTGATGTAAATGGAAAACCCAGCCCTGCTCCAGTGTACCTCAGTATGTTTTCACATTACAGATGCCCAGGTTAACCAGATAGAAATACAGAACAAGACTGGTGGCAGTGGGAGAAATGCCCAGGAGGCAGATGTCCAGGCTGTGGACTTCAGTGGATTTAGCCAAAATAGTGAGAAACAGTAGCCTTGGAGACTCCTTGAGAATGTGTTTTGTTTGGATGAATGGGTCATTTAGTTTGTGGCTACGCTGCTCTTGGAAGAGTTTCAAATTAGCCCAGGGCCTATGTCACGATTATCTAGAAAAACTTGGAATAAAACAAATGCAAAATAATCCAGATAACAATTGTCTAAAGATAATGGTATTTTCAACCACCCTTAATGAAGACAGAATAATTACCTACATCTCATGTGTTGTGTCCCATGCATAATTGGCCTACAAGTTTGAATAGCAGAGCAGATTCTGGGGAGTGTAAAAAGACAAAGTAGGAATGGGTGGGCTTCTCTCGCAGCCCAAATAGCAGCAGCAGCTGCAACCTTCCTTCTGCACTATTACTATTAGAACTCTTCCTTTTCATTGTCTGACATTTCTCAACACCTTGACATTGGGACAGATACAGGGTGGTAGAGCTTTGAGCTCTGCTAGTTGCTAGCTGTGTAACCTCAGGCAAGTTAATCTCCACAAGCTTTATTTTCTTTATCCATAAAATGTGGCCAATAATAAGCACCACAGAAGGTTGTTCATTTATTTATGTAATAAATTTTTATTGGATATCTGTTTTATGCTAGACACTTTTCTGAGCACTGGGAAACAATAATGAGCCCTCACTGAGCATGGACATTCTGGAATTACTGAAGCTGAAGCAATATATGGAAACTCCTTATCTCAGTACCTGGCTCACAGCAGCTGTTTAACAAACAATAGCTGTCATTGTAATAGTCCAAGATATAAGGATGTGTTGATTACAGACCCATGATCTGGAGTCAGATCTGGATTTAAGTTCTTGTTTAGAATATAGCTCCATAAGAACTTGGCCAACATTTTTAAGCTCGCATACCTTAATTTTCTCACGTACAAAATAAATATTAATGATCATAACTTTCTTATAAGTTTGGGAAGAGCAAAGAGTAGATGTGAAGCTTTCAGCAAATCTCTCCTCTAAGGACTAACAACTCTAGTTTGAAACAGGTTCAGCTGGATCAAAAACAAAAAGCTTTTCAAGGAACATGTCTCTTGAGCTGCTTGAAATTTGTCTAGAGCAAAAAGGAAAGTAAATGGAAGAACTATTTTTAGGAGGGCAGATAACTCTGATGGAATTCTAAGTACCAATATTGCAGGGAAAGAAAATTTGTAGGTGACAAGCAAACAGCTCCCTTCTTCACACCCATCACAGGTGAGGAAACACTGTCACCATACTTACGACCTTTGCTTATAATAGAGTCAAAATGACCCCTTTGTAAAGCCCTTCTTTCCTGAGCCCCAGATTTCAGCAAGGCCATGTCTACTTCTCTCATCTTGATAATAGTTCATATTTTCAATAAGGCTTAGCTCAAGTAAATTAAATTCAAATGAAGTAAACAACAATACAAAAGATCAATAAAACCAAAAGTTGGTTTTTTGAAAAGTTAAACAAAATAGATAAACCTTTAGTGAGACTAAGAAAAAAAGAGAGAAGACCCAAATAAATAAAATCAGAAATGAAAAAGGAGACATTACAATTTATATCATGGAAATTCAAAGGATCATTATTGCCTACTATGAGCAACTATATGTCAATATATTGGAAAATATAGTAGAAATGGAAAAATGTGTAGACACATACAACCTATGAAGACATCCAAAACCTGAACAAACCAATAACACGTAATGAAACCAAAGCCACAATAAAAAGTCTCCCAATAAAGAAAAGCCTAGAACTCAATGACTTCACTGGTGAATGTAAACCAAACATTTAAAGAAGAAGTAATATCAAGTCTACTCAAACTCTTTCAAAAAAGAAAGGAGGATGGAATACTTCCAAATGTCCATACTACCCAAAGCAATGTATAGATTAAATGCAATCCCCATCAAAATACCAATGACATTCTTCACAGAAATGGAAATAGTAATCCTAAATTTTACATGAAACAACAAAAGATCCAGAATAGCCAAGGCTATCCTGAGCAAAAAGAACAAAAATGGAGAAATTACGTTACCCGACTTCAAATTATTCTACAGAGCTATAGTAACCAATACAGCATAGGACTAGCATAAAAACAGAAATGTTGGCCAATGGAACAGAATAGAGAAACCAGAAACAAATCCACGCACCTACAGTGAGTTCATTTTTCACAAATGTGCCAGGAACATACACTGGGGAAAAAACAGTCTCTTAAATAAATGGTGCTGGGAAACCGGGATTTCACATGCAGAAGAATGAAACTAGACTCCTTTCTCTTTCCATATATAAAAATTAAATGAAAATGGATTAAAGACTTAAAACTAAGATCTCAAATTATGAAACTACTAAAAGAAAACATGTGGAGACTCTTCAGGACATTGGACTGGGCAAAAATTTGTTGAGTAACACCCCACAAGCATAGTCGACCAAAGCAAAAATGGACAAGTGGGATCACATTAAGTTAAAAAGCTTCTGCACAGCAAAGGATACAATCAACAAAGTGGAGAGACAACCCACAGAATGGGATAAATAAAATATCTGCAAACTACCCATTTGACAAGGAGTTAATAACAAGAATATATAAGGAGCTCAAACAACTCTATGAAGAAAATCTAATAATCTGATTTAAAAATAGGCAAAAGATTTGAATAGACGTCTCTTAAAAGAAGACATACAAATGAAAAACAAGCATATGGAAAAGTGCTCAACATCATTGATCATCAGAGAAATGCAAATTAAAACTATGAGATATCATTTCATGTGAGTTAAAATGGCTTATACTCAAAAATCGTTCAATAACAAATGTTGGTGAGGATATGGAGGAAAGGGAACCTTGTGCACTGTTGGTGGGATTGTAAATTAGTACAAGCACTATGGAGAACAGTTTGGGGGTTCTTCAAGAAACTAAAAATTGAGCTACCATATGATTTGGCAATCTCACTGCTGGGTATATACCCAAAAGAAACAGAATCAGTATACAGAGGAGATATCTGCACTCCCATATTTGTTGTAGCTCTGTTCACAATAGCCAAGAATGGGAAGCAACCTAAATGTCCATGAACAGAAGACTAGATAAAGAAAATGTGGTACTTATACACAATGGAGTACTATTCAGCAATAAAAAATGATGAAATTCAGTCATTTGCAACAACATGGATGAACTGGAGGTCATTATGTTAAGTGAAACAAGCTAGGCACAGAAAGACAAACATCTCATGTTCTTACCTATTTGTTGGATAGAAAAATCAAAATAATTGAATTTGCAGAGATAGAAAGTAGAAGAATGGTTACCAGAGTTTGGAAAGGGTAGCAGGATGGGGTTGGGTGTTGCTGGTGGAGGTGAGGGTGGTAATGGGTACAAAAGAGTAGTTAGAATAAATGAATAAGGCCTAATATTTGATAGCACACAGGGTGACTATAAGTCAATAATCATTTAATTGTACATTTAAAAATAACTAAAAGAGTACAATTGCATTGTTTGTAATACAAAGAATAAAGGCTTGAGGGGAGGGATACCCCATGTTCCATGATGTGTTTATTATGCAGTACATCTCATGTACTCTATAAATATGTACACCTACTATGTACCCACAAAAATAAAAAATAAAAAATTATTTTAAAAAACAAGACTTAGCTTTTCCTCCCTTCTTGTGTTTCTGTGCCTTTGATGACCTCTGTATTCAGGATGCTGCTGTCATTGCCACCTGAGTGTCAAAACGATAGCTGGGGTTGCAATTGGGCATGACTCTGTGCAGAACGTTAGCTTTTAAAATCCTATTCTATTGGTGGTATAATTTACATACAATAAAATTCATTCATTTGAAATGTACAGCAAACAGGCCAGGAACAGTGGCTCACGCCAGTAATCCCAACACTATGGGAGGCCGAGTTGGTTGGATCACTTCACACCAGGAATTGGAGACCAGCCTGTCTAACATGGTGAAACCTCATCTATACTAAAACAAACAAACAAAAAATACAAAAATTAACTCAGTGTGGTGGTGGGCACCTGTAATCCCAGCTACTTGGGAGGCTGAGATGGGAGAATCACTTGAACCCAGGTGGCGGAGGTTGCAGTGAGCTGAGATTGTGCCACTGCACTGCAGTCTAGACAACAGAGCAAGACTCCACCTCAAAAAAAAAAAAAAAAAAAAAAAAAAAAGAAAGAAAAAAGAAAAAAAAAGGAAGAAAGAAAGAAAAAAGAAAAGAAATGCACAGCAATGAGTTTTTGACAAATGTATACATCTGGGTGACCAATTCCACATTCAAGATATAGACTCTTTCACTATTCCCCAAATTTTATCATGTTCCTTTGCAGGAAGTGCCTCCACACCCAGTCCCAGGCAACCACTAATCTACTTTTTGCTCACATTGATCTGCCTTTTCTAGGCATCTTATATAAAGGGTATCATATAATATGTGGGCTTTTGTGTCTGACTTCTTTCACTTAGTATGTTTTTAAGGTTTATCCATGTTGTGACACATTTCAATACTTCATTTATTTTTGTTGCCAAAAACATTCAATTGTATGGATATATCACATCTTATTTTACTTCCTGATGGACATCTGAGTTATTTCCAGTGTGAGGCCATTACAAATAAAGCTACATTTGTACAACTCTGCATGACTACATAAATTTTCTTTTTTCCTCTAGCTTTACTAAGATATGATTGACAGGGATCAGTTCCAAGACTGGAGCCAAATAGGAACAGCTCCAGTCTACAGCTCCCAGCATGAGCAACGCACCCAAAAATCAATTGGGTGATTTCTGCATTTCCAATTGAGGTACTGGGTTCATCTCACTGGGGCTTGTCAGACAGTGGGTGCAGGACAGTGGGTGCAGTGCACCGAGTGTGAGCCAAAGCAGGGTGAGGCATCACCTCACCTGGGAAGTACAAGGGGTCAGGGAACACCCATTCCTAGCCAAGCGAAGCTATGACAGATGGCACCTGGAAAATCGAGTCACTCTCACCCTAATACTGTGCTTTTCCAATGGTCTTAGCAAACAGCACACTAGGAGATTATATCCAATGCCTGGCTCGGAGGGTAGCATGCCCACGGAGCCTTGCTCATTGCTAGCACAGCAGTCTGAGATAGAATTGCAAGGCAGCAGTGGCAGCAAGGCTGGGAGAGGGGCACCCACCATTGCTGAGGCTTGAGTAGGTAAACAAAGCGCTGTGAAGTTCAAACTGGGTGGAGCCCACTGCAGCTCAAGGAGGCCTGACTGCCTCTGTAGACTCCACCTCTGGAGGCAGGGCATAGCTGAACAAAAGGCAGCAGAAACCTCTGCAGACTTAAATGTCCCTGTCTGACAGCTTTGAAGAGAGTAGTGGTTCTCCCAGCATGGAGTTTGAGATCTGAAAACAGACAGACTGCCTCCTCAAGTGGGTCCCTGACCCCTGAGTGGCCTAACTAAGAGGCATCCTCCAGAAGGGGCAGACTGACACCTAACATGGCCGGGTACCCCTCTGAGACAAAACTTCCAGAGGAATGATCAGGCAGCAACATTTGCTGTTCAGCAATATTTGCCATTCTACAACCTCCGTTGCTGATACCCAGGCAAACAGGATCTAGAGTGGACCTCCAGCAAACTCCAACAGGCCTGAAGCTGAGGGTCCTGACTGTTAGAAGGAAAACTAACAACAGAAAGGATATCCACACCAAAACCCCATCTGTATGTCACCATCATCAAAGACCAAAGGTAGATAAAACCACAAAGATGGGGAAAAAACAGAGCAGAAAAGCTGAAAATTCTAAAAATCAGAGCACCTCACCCCCTCCAAAGGAATGCGGCTCCTCACCAGCAACGGAACAAAGCTGGATGGAGAATGACTTTGACGAGTTGGGAAAAGAAGGCTTCAGACGATCAAACTTCTCCGAGCTAAAGGAGGAAGTTCAAACCCATCGAAAAGAAGCTAAAAACCTTGAAAAAACATTAGATGAATGGCAAACTAAAATAACCAGTGTAGAGAAGTCTTTAAATGACTTAATGGAGCTGAAAACCATGGCACAAGAACTCCATGAAGCATGCACAAGCTTCACTAGTGGAAGAAAGGGTATCAGTGATTGAAGATCAAATGAATGAAATGAAGTGAGAAGAGAAGTTTAGAGAAAAAAGAGTAAAAAGAAATGAACAAAGCCTCCAAGAAATATGGGACTATGTGAAAAGACCAAATCTACATCTGATTGGTGTACCTGAAAGTGACAGGGAGAAAGGAACCAAGTTGGAAAACACTCTGCAGGATATTATCCAGAAGGATTTCCCCAACCTAGCAAGTCTGGCCAACATTCAATTTCAGGAAAAACAGAGAATGCCACAAAGACACTCCTCGAGAAGAGCAACTCCAAGACACATAATTGTCAGATTCACCAAAGTGGAAATGAAGGAAAAAATGTTAAGGACAGCCAAAGAGAAAGGTCGGGTTACCCACAAAGGGAAGCCCATTAGACTAACAGCAGATCTCTTGGCAGAAACTCTACAAGCCAGAAGAGAGTGGGGGCCAATATTCAACATTCTCAAAGAAAAGAATTTTCAACCCAGAATTTCATACCCAGTCAAACTAAGTTTCATAAGTGAAGGAGAAATAAAATCCTTTACAGACAAGCAAATGCTGAGAGACTTTGTCACCACCAGGCATGCCCTACAAGAACTCCTGAAGGAAGCACTAAACATAGAAAGGAATAACCAGTACCAGCCACTGCAAAAACATGCCAAATTGTAAAGATCAATGATGCTAGGAAGAAACTGCATCAACTAATGAGCGAAATAACCAGCTAACATAATAATGACAGGATCAAATTCAAACATAACAATATTAACTTTAAATGTAAATAGGCTAAATGCTCCAATTAAAAGACACAGGCTGGCAAATTGCATAAAGAGTCAAGACCCATCAGTGTGCTGTATTCAGGAGACTCATCTCACGTGCAGAGACACAAATAGGCTCAAAATAAAGGATGGAGGAAGATCTACCAAGCAAATGGAAAGCAAAAAAAAAAGGCAGGGATTGCAATCCTAGTCTCTGATAAAACAGATTTTAACCAACAACGATCAAAAGAGACAAAGAAGGCCATTACATAATGGTAAAGGGACCAATTCAATAATGAAAGCTAACTACCCTAAATATATATGCACCCAATGCAGGAGCACCCAGATTCAAGAAGCAAGTCCTTAGAGACCTACAAAGAGACTTAGAATCCCACACAATAACACCCCACTGTTAAAGTGGGAGACTTTATCACCCCACTGTCAACATTAGACAGATCAATGAGACAGAAAGGTAACAAGGACATCCAGGAATTAAACTCAGCTGTGCACGAAGCAGACCTGATAAACATCTACAGAACTCTCCAACCCAAAGCAACAGAATATACATTCTTCTCAGCACCACATCACACTTATTCCAAAATTGACCACATAGTTGGAAGTAAAGCACTCCTCAGCAAATGTAAAAAAAAAAAACAAAACAGAAATTATAACAAACTGGCTCTCAGACCACAGTGCAATCAAACTAGAACTCAGGACTAAGAAACTCACTCAAAACAGCTCAGCTACATGGAAACTGAACAAGCTGCTCCTGAATGACTACTGGTACATAACGAAATGAAGGCAGAAATAAAGATATTATTTCAAAGCAATGAGAACAAAGACACAACATACAAGAATCTCTGTGATACATTTAAAGTAGTCTGTAGAGGGAAATTTATAGCACTAAATGCCCACAAGAGAAAGCAGGAAAGGTCTAAAATTGACACCCTAACATCACAATTAAAAGAACTAGAGAAGCAAGAGCAAACACATTCAAAAGCTAGCAGAAGGCAAGAAATAACTAAGATCAGAGCAGAACTGAAGAAGATAGAGACACAAAAAAACCCTTCAAAAAATCAATGAATCCAGGAGCTGGTTTTGTGAAAAGATCAACAAAACTGATAGACTGCTAGCAAGATTAATAAAGAAGAAAAGACAGAACAATCAAATAGATGCAATAAAAAAATGAGAAAGGGGGTATCACCACCGACCTCACAGAAACACAACCTACCATCAGAGAATACTATAAACACCTCTATACAAAGAAACTGGAAAATCTAGAAGAAATGGAAAAATTCCTGGACACATACACCCTCCCAAGACTAAACCAGGAAGAAGTTGAATCTCTGAATAGACCAATAACAGGCTCTGAAATTGAGGCAATAATTAATAGCCTACCAACCAAAAAAGTCCAGGACCAGATGCATTCACAGCCCAATTCTACCAGAGGTGCAATGAGGAGTTGGTACCATTCCTTCTGAAATTATTCCAATCAATAGAAAAAGAGGGAATCCTCCTTAACTCATTTTATGAGGCCAGCATCATCTTGATACCAAAGCCTGGCAGAGAAACAACACAAAAAAAGAGAGAATATTAGACCAATATTCCTGATGAACATCAATGCAAAAATCCTCAACAAAATACCCGCAAACCGAATCCAGCAGCACATCAAAAGCGTATCCACCATGATCAAGTGGGCTTCATCCCTGGGATGCAAGGCTGGTTCAATATACGCAAATCAGTAAATGCAATCCAGCATGTAAACAGAACCAAAGACAAAAACCACATGATTATCTCAATAGATGCAGAAAAGGCCTTTGACAAAATTCAACAGCCCTTCATGCTAAAAACTCTCAATACATTTGGTATTGATGGAACGTATCTCAAAATAATAAGAGCTGTTTATGACAAACCCACAGCCAATATCTTACTGAATGGACAAAAACTGGAAGCATTCCCTTTGAAAACTGACACGGGACAGGGATGCCCTCTATCACCACTCCTATTTGACATAGTGTTGGAAGTTCTGGCTAGGGCAATCAGGCAGGAGAAAGAAATAAAGGGTCTTCAATTAGGAAAAGAGGAAGTAAAATTGCCCCTGTTTGTGGATGACATGATTGTATATCTAGAAAACCCTATAATCCCAGCTCAAAATCTCCTTAAGCTGATAAGCAACTTCAGCAAATTCTCAGGATACAAAATCAATGTGCAAAAATCACAAGCATTCTTATACAGCAATAACAGACAAACAGAGAGCCAAATCATTAGTGAACTCCCATTCACTACTGCTTCAAAGAGAATAAAATACCTAGGAATCCAACTTACAAGAGATGTGAAGGACCTCTTCAAGGAGAACTACAAATCCCTGCTCAGTGAAATAAAAGAGGACACAAACAAATGGAAGAACATTCCATGCTCATGGATAGGAAGAATCAATATTATGAAAATGGTCATACTGCCCAAGGTAATTTATAGATTCAATACCATCCCCATTAAGGTACCAACGACTTTCTTCACAGAATTGGAAAAAACTACTTTAAAGTTCATATGGAACCAAAAAAGAGCCCACATTGCCAAGTCAATCCTAAGCCAAAAGAACACAGCTGGAGGCATCACGTTACCTGACTTCAAACTATACTACAAGACTACAGTAACCAAAACAGAATGTACTGGTACCAAAACAGAGATATAGACCAATGGAACAGAACAGAGCCCTCAGAAATAATACCACACATCTACAACCATCTGATCTTTGACAAATCTGACAAAAACAAGAAATGGGGAAAGGATTCCCTATTTAATAAATGGTGCTGGGAAAACTGGCTAGCCATATGTAGAAAGCTGAAACTGGATCCCTTCCTTACACCTTATACAAAAACTAATTCAAGATGGATTAAAGACTTAAATGTTAGACCTAAAACCATAAAAACCCTAGAATAAAACCTAGGCAATACCATTCAGGACATAGGCATGGGCAATGACTTCATGTCTAAAATACCAAAAGTAATGGCAACAAAAGCCGAAATAGACAAATGGGATCTAATTAAACTAAAGAGCTTCTGCACAGCAAAAAAAAAAAAAAAACAAACAAACAAAAAAAAACAAAACAAAAACAAAAAAAACAAAAACAAACAAAAAAAAACTACCATCAGAGTGAACAGGCAACCTACAGGATGGGAGAAAATTTTTGCAATCTACTCATCTGACAAAGGGCTAATATCCAGAATCTACAAAGAACTCAAACAAATTTACAAGAAAAAAACAAACAATCCCATCAAAAAAAGTGGGCGAAGGATATGACCAGACACTGCTCAGAAGAAGACATTTATGCAGCCAACAGACACATGAAAAAATGCTCATCATCACTCGCTATCAGAGAAATGCAAATCAAAATCACAGTGAGATACCATCTCACATCAGCTAGAATGGCGATCATTTAAAAAGTCAGGAAACAACAGGTGCTGGAGAGGATGTGGACAAATAGGAAAACTTTTACACTGTTGGTGGGAGTGTAAACTAGTTCAACCATTGTGGAAGACAGTGTGGCAATTCCTCGAGGATCTAGAACTAGAAATACCCACTGACCCAGCCATCCTATTACTGGGTATATGCCCAAAGTATTACAAATCATGCTGCTATAAAGACACAGGCACACATATGTTTACTGTGTCACTATTCACAATAGCAAAGACTTGGAACCAACCCAAATGTCCATCAATGATAGATGGATTAAGAAAATGTGACACATATGCACCATGGAGTACTATGCAGCCATAAATAAGGATGAGTTCATGTCCTTTGCAGGGACATGGATGAAGCTGGAAACCATCATTCTCAGCAAACTATCACAAGGACAAAAAACCAAACACTGCATGTTCTCACTCATAGGTGGGAATTGAACAATGAGAACACTTGGACACAGGAAGGGGAATATCATACACTGGGGCCTGTTGTGGGGTGGGGGGGTATGGGGAGGGATAGCATTAGGAGATATACCTAATGTAAATGACGAGTTAATGGGTGCAGCACACCAACGTGGCCCATGTATACATATGTAACAAACCTGCACGTTGTGCACATGTACCCTAGAATTTAAAGTATAATAAAAAAGATATGATTGACAAATAAAATTGTATATATTTAAGGTGTACATCATGATATTTTGATATACACACACATTGTGAAATAGTTACCACAATCATTTATCTTTGTTTAGATATCTAGTGGTGGGTCATGAGGTAAGTCTGTGCTTAACTTTAAAAGATACTGCAAACTGTTTCCCAAAGTGGCTCTACCCTTTTGCATTCTCACCAGCAGTGTATGAGTGTTATAATCATCCACTCTTGCCAACATGTGGCATTTTAAGTCATTTAAAATTTATTTGTGTGTGTTTCTACAGATGCTCTTGAAGGGCCATGAGCCATTTGCTCTCTCCCCTATTGGCTGCTCACTATAATCTCTATCCGGCTGTCTTTTGAAAAATATTTTAAGAAATGGTAGGAAAAGCTTAATCAGGGGTAGGGATCAGGAAAGCTGTCTTTACATATCAGAGAGCCTTCGTGGGTAAAAGGAGGCAGTCTAATTCTATGAAGAGCAAACATCAGTAGTATGGAACCTTCAAGGTAGCATATTTGGGAATCCTACAATATAGAACCTTCTAAGTTTAAAACTGCATAACAATAGAATGAGTTTCTTCATTAAAAAAAGAGGTTCCTATTACTAGAGGTATTCAGAGATTGGATTAACACTTAATGGGAATGTTTCAAAGCAGATTCATGCACCAGATAAATGCTGGTTGCATGTACTTAAATGTTTCTATGAGAATGTGAAGCTAATAATATAAAAATTTTGTGACTTCTGACTTTTCCTTTCTGTTCTCTGCCCTTTCACCTGACTTCTGGCTGACCTCCAATTCCTAATGCTTTAGTACAACAAATGGATGGAAATCAATCCTCATTAAAGTAATCTGAAGATTTCCCTTTTCCAGAGTTTCTGAGTTGTAGTACATTTCCCAAATAAGAAGCTGTGATAGTGAAATTTCAGGCAAAGCAACAATCAGTGAACAATATGTTTTAGCTAGAATTTCATGCCTGTCACCACTCATATTAGATACAGCACCTAAGTCATCATCTAGTCTACCTACCGGCTAATAATGTAGGCCTTAAAAAGAAATCAAAGAGACAGAAAGCAAAGCTCCTAAATATGATTTGCAAAGCAGGGCAACAGATGAGGACTAACAAACTTCTTCTCAGCTTGGTTTTCACATCCGCATAGACCTGACTATCAAAAATTGTCCATCTGCCAACCCATTTTTGTATCCAACACCCTCTAGCCCTGATATGGTACTGTATGTTTTTAGAATACTGCTTACATCAACTGACAGCTTTTTAAAATATACTCATCAGGAGTGATGTATCTTTTATTCATCTTCACACTTTAAGTGTCTGTCAGGCTGTCAAGTCTTCCTATCTTCTGCAAGGATGTATCATCACAAAGGAAACTGGTTGTGACCTGCCACCAGGCCTCGGAGATTCAGTCTGCAGGGAGGCCCTGCAGAGCTGTGCCAGAGAAACTTGTTCCCAAGCCATCCGATCTTCTTCGTAAAAAATAATCCAAGAAAGAAACAGAATGAAATTGCGTCCAGGAAATGTTCATTTAACTTGCATTATATGTGAATAAAAAATGGAATCAATATCCGTAGGGATGGCTAAAGAACCAACCATCAAATGGGTTTGAGTTGACTTTATAGTGGAGGCAGTACATTGAGCTAGGCATCCTCAAATGCATTTGTCACCGGTAGTAGCAACTGTATAGAGGACACTTGTGTTCCTCTTTCTTCCATCTTTTTTCTGTCCAAATGGCTTTTAATCATTCTCATTCGCAAATATCTTTTCCAGATGTGTTTTGGTCCATTTGTGTTGCTGTATAGGAATGCCTCAGGCTGGGTAATTTCTAAAAAGAAAAGTTTGTTTGGCTCATCGGTCTGCAAACTGTACAAGAAGCATGGTATAAGCATTTACATCTGAGGAGGGCCCCAGGAAGCTTCCAATCATGGCAGAAAGAGAAGGGGAGCCAGCATGTCACATGGCAAGAGAGGGAGCAAGAGAGAGAGGACAGAGGTGCCAGACTCTTTTTTAACAATTAGATCTCACAGGAACTAATAGAGCAAGAAGTCACTCATTATCCAGAGGACAACATCAAGATAACTTGTTCATGAGGAAACCATCCCCATGACCTAACACCTCCCAACCAGGTTCCACCTCCAACATTGCGGATCAAATTTCAACATGAGATTTGGAAGGGACAAATATCCAAACTACACCAAGGGGTATTGGCAGATTTTTCCATGTAAAAATCATGGGAGAAGTATCTAGCATATGGATAGTATCATCTCAAAACATAAAGTCCCCTTGTTTCTAGGTCATTCCAGGAAGATGTTTAAGACTCAGAGAGGGCAAGTGATGGACTCTGTGTAATTCGAGAAGAAAGGAGTGAAACTCTGACCTCTTTATTACATCCAACTCCAAGCCTCAGAGAGAGTGAGGACTGAGAGTTCACATATCAACAGTGGCATAAGTCATGATTTTCAGTAACTCAAGGTTGACCATTACTGCAGAAGATAGAGGAATGCTGAAAATTGGCCATTACTCTTACCATTGATACAGAGTTTTCTGGCAGCAAGACTGTATTCCAGCTCCCCTTATACCCTAACTCTCATAGTCATGTAGATGAGGAGTTAAACTGTCAACAGTCTTCATGACCTTATGAGTGCTGGCTCAAGAACTGGTGGAGTTGAGGCCTACTGGTGATGGCCGTAAGGAAATAGAGCTATGAGGAACTGGAGAAAGCTGATATGTTTACTTCCCTGCTTCTGGACTCCATAAAGACATCGGTTTCCCCCAGAATTTATTATTTTAAAGCTTACTAGCTTCGACGATTTTCAGAGTGACTGAACTCCGCTGGGTTAGGGCCTCCGAGTTTAACACTCCCTATTACAGGCCTTACCACTTAGTTAAGGATGAGTGGCATAAAACAAGCTCTCAATTCAGCTTAGCTGAATGGCTCCTCTTGTCCCATGAGCATATTAGGAAGGAACTTTTGCTCAAAGCTCTGGGTAATTAGTATGACAACCAACTAATCATGACTTAAAATAAATCTATTTATTGACTGCCTGAAAAATCTCTAAGATCCAGAATCATGACCTAAAATAAACTTGTCTTCACAGAGATGAGTAGGAACAGGGAGATGTGAGGTATAAGGAGCACTGGGAGAAGAGTTTGTTCCCCTGGAGAAGGGAAAGTGATTCTGAGCAGGGCAAACCCTAGTGGGTCAGAATAGGACTTGAGTTGGAACTTGCAGTCTCACTGCCTACTAGCAAGGAAAATCAGATTTCAGGAATGCTTCCATGCCACTGCTGCCACCCATGGGCTAGAACTACAAATCTCAGTCTGGGAGAGTCCAGGAGTAGGGGCAGAGGAGGGCAGTGGTGGGAAGAAAGCCATGCTGGGAACTGTAGTAGTGTTGCCTCCAAGTTCACTGGAGCCAGCTGCAATGCATCAGGATACTCAAGCAGCCTTATGGAGAAGTCCACAGGGTAAGGAGCCGAGGCCTCCTGACAATAGCCAGCATCAACTTGCCTACTATGGGAGGAAGCCATCTTAGAAGTGGAATCTCTGGCCTCAATCAAGCCATCAGATGACTACAGCCACAGCCGATATTTTGACTACAACCTCATTAGAGAGCCTGAGCTGGAACCACCCAGCTAAGCCACTCCTGAATCTTTTACCCACAGAAAGTATGTGAGAAAATAAATGTTGGTTGTTGTTTTACCTCCCCTCCACACACAATAAAAGGTGAGTAGAAGTTTTACAAAGACAGAAGTCATCTTTTAAAAACGACCAAAATAGGCACCTAACTGCTGAAGACTCATGGCCTTTTGTACCAGCTTACAAAACGGGCACTAAGCCCGCCTACAACAATGCTAAAAGAAACCAGACATCTGATGGATATGGATGTCAAAAAAAAGGCAAGACATAACAACCTCTACCAACACCACTACCACCACTACCACTACCATGACTTACAGAGTGTTTATTTTGGGCCTAATACTGTATTTCTTTTACATCTGAAATTTCGTGTAATCGTGAAAGCAATAGAATAAAACCATTCTTATCCTCATTTTACAGAGGGAGAAAATGATTCTGAAAGGTTAGTGGCTTGCTGCAGATCCCTCCATAAGTAAGTGGGAGGGCTGAGATTCAAACCCAAGTCTATTTGGCTCAAAAGCCCTATATTCTTTTTAAAATGATTTTTATTATATATTGACAAACTGTTGTATATATTTATTGGGTACAAAGTGGTGTTACAATTTTTAAACACAATATAGAAAGACTAAATTAAACTAACATCCATCATCTCAAATATTTAACGTTTTTGTGATGAGAAAATTAGAAATTTATTATCTTAGTGATATTGAAATGTACAGAACTAAATTGTTAGCTATATTATTCACCATGCTGTGCAATTAATTAATCTAAAAAATCAAACTTATTCTTCTTGTCTAGCTGAGGAAAAGCTCTATATTCTTAACTAATTATGCTAGACTGTCTTGTAGAGATCATCTGGTGAAAAATATGCTGGTGTTGAGAGAAGCATCAACTTCTTAATTGGTAGATTCCCTCGACCTCCCAACTTGTTCCCTCTTCATCTTTCCATCTATTGTCTGCCAAGTTGTGACTGAGACAGGAAAGTAGGTAGAAGCTAATAGCCCAGAAGAAATAAGGCCTCTGTGTTTGGATTTAATAAATTTGGAGATTTTTCTGCAAATGTGTTCACCATCTCCATTTACTATCATTGGTATGTGAAAGACACCGGTTGTTCCTATTTTACAGATGGCAAATCCAAAGGATAAAGTATCCTCCATCACGGAGCCAAAATGCTCTACATACCAGCCCAATGTTTCTCATTTCACAGGTTTTCCTGTGGCTCCCACTGAAGCTCCTGGGTGACTACCGACTTTTTCTGGATGGTAAGGAACTCCTCCAGCCAGCAGAATTAATGTTTAAGGACTGTTTTGGGTTTATCAGACCAAAGAGACGGACTGAAAGTTATGGTGAACAACAGGCTTTGGTTTATACTTGTCACATCTGGGGCACTGGAGAAGTCGTGGAAATTTAGTCTGAAAGTTCCATGATACAAATAAAAAATTCTTCCTTCTCTCACAATTGGAGAAAAAGTGATTTATCAGGGGCTGCCATGGAATTTTCTGGTTATTCATATCTCCTATTGATTTGTATAAATATACATGTATAAAAGAACAACAAATCATATTTGCTTTCAGAAACATTGTTTTCTGTTCATAAAGAGATTGGTAATTTTATGAGACCTATTGATTTTTCCTAAAATAACATGATTTAGTCTTGAACTCCCACGCCAACAGCTGAGAAGGCAAGGTGTTGGAACTTTAAAATACTGATTTTTTTGGTTTTTTTTACTGTAAGGAGGAGTTTGAAGTTTTTTTTTCCCCAAGTATCTATGCCTTCTCCCTCCTACCCATTCAACTCCACTTTTACATTTTCTTATTAAACATCCCTAGCTTTGATAAAGGAGAAATGAAACAAAGTTCATTAGGAAGAAACCTCTAGTATGGTAGTTTTGTTTGTTTGTTTGTTTTGAGATGGAGTCTCTGTTGTCCAGACTGGAGTACAGTGGCATGATCTCGGCTCACTGTAACCTCCATCACCCAGGTTCAAGCAATCCTACTGCCTCCACCTCCTGCGTAACTGGGATTACAGGCGTGTACCACCATGCTAGGCTACTTTTTGTATTTTTAGTAGAGACGGGGTTTCACCATGTTGGCCAGACAGGTCTCAAACTCCTGACCTCAGGTGATCTGCCCGCCTCGGCCTCACGAAATGCTAGAATTGCAGGTGTGAGCCACCGCACGAGGCCTAGTATCACATTTTGAATAAATCAATAAGCAAAACTAAAAAGTTTGAACATGACCATCTGATAAATATTTTTCTTAAAAGAACAGAAGGGAGAAGTAAACACGCATGTATGGATTTAATAACCTAATGAATTATATCCTTAGGCAAAAATGAAGCTTAAAAAACAAATTTTAAAAGTCTTTTGTTTATGCTTTGTCAATAGTTCTCAAGATAATATCACTTGTCTCATTTTGGATTTTTTCTAGCTTCCCCCTAACACTGAGTTTTTCTTGAAACTTACCTTCTGAACTTTCCACTTTCCTTTTACCTCCATCTCTACTACTGAGAGTGAGCTCAAATTCAAGGGAATTCAATTACTTGGAGATGTGTCATGAGGGCATGGGAGTTTGTGACCAATCACTTCTTTCAAATTTATTTCCTTTACGAAATATATTTTCCTACAATGAAAAAAAAATTCTCTCCAAAGACAGTAATGTTATTTTTTAAAACTCTCAAGAAGATACTAATAGTAACTGCAAAAAAGGTTGTACCATAAATTATAAATAATCACACAGGCACTCCATAAACAAGCAGCTATCCCCTTGAGAAAACTGAATGAATACCCAGTGGACATTCAATCTGAGCATGTTCTGAAGAATTGAAACATGTATAAGGGGTTGTCAGTATAGAAGAATGCTTGGTAGTGTTGGTTGGTGGTGGGGTGGTGGACTAATATTAGTGTGACTTTACCCAGTAATATGGTTTGGCTCTGTGTCTCAACCCAAATCTCACCTTGAATTGTAATTCCCATAATCCCCAAGTATTAAGGGCGGGACCAGGTGGAGGTAATTGGATCATGGGGGCAGTTTCCCTCATGCTCTTCTCATGACAATGAGTGAGTCTCATGAAATCTGATGGTTTTACAAGCGTTTGGCATGTCCCCTGCTTGCACTCACTCCATCCTGCTGCCATATGAAGAAGGTGCCTGTTTCTCCTTTGCCTTCCACCATGATGTAAGCTTGCTGAGGCCTCCCCAGCAATGCGGAACTGTGAGTCAATTAAACCTTTTTCCTTTATAAATTACTCAGTTTTGGATATTTGTTCATAGCAGTGTGAGAATAGACTAATATACCTAAGGACTCACTAAGCTGATGCCGAAGAGATCCATCAGTAAACAAAGTGCCCAGAAGATAACAATAATTTGTTTCTAAAATTCCAAGCTTCACTTTTAGTTTCTAATCCAGCATGTAAGAAACTTTAGAAATAACCACTCGGGCCTAATAACAAATAAAAGGCTAAACAAACCAAAAAAGACAAACAACTCTTCTTAAATGTGTCAGAGAAGTGAGGTCACAGGGCAAACTGCTGCCCCCTAAATTAGAGAGACAGACAGGCAGATGGAGATAATTCCAACTTACAAAAGCAGAAACCCAGGAGCAGAAACTTCCGTAGGAACCAGTGCTGGAGTAGGAAAACCTGAATTGTAATTGACAAATTGCTGGAGGCTTAATGTGGACAAGTAAGAGTTAAAAACTCAGGGTGACTCTGTCATGGGGCTTCCACATTTTTGTGAATTTTATTACCAGGAGCTCTACTAGGTCCTCACAGTGAATACGTAGAAAATTCCCTTTATTCTTCTGGTAGAGAAGGAATAGGAAACATTTTGAAATAAGCCAAAGCATTCTGTTCTTCTTAACAATGTCTGCCTTTAAAAAACTTTTTTTTTTCACCAGAGCCTAACAAGCTAGGGTTGTACCAAAGCCTAATCTTCTTGGATGAAAGGAAATATGCCAATCCAGCCCCCTCCAACCTACCATGTGGGAGAAGGGAAATATACAAATCCAAACCCCTCCAGTCATCCGGTGGTACCTAAAAAGAGAGAAAAAAGCAAACAGAAACACTGGTGAAGTTCACAGTCCAGAGGCATATGCTTATTAAAGGATTGATACCTAATCATAGGATTATGGAATGCTTACTCTTCTCCTCCACCTTACTAGTACATTACTAAAGGCGTTTTTGACACAGATCTTTTTGCCCAATACATCATATCTATCGTTCAACAAAAAATTACAAGGCATACTAGAAGATATGGGCATGGTGGCTCATGCCTGTAATCCCAACACTATGGGAGCTCGAGGCAGGTGGATTGTTTGAGTCCAGAAGTTCTAGAAGAGCATGGGCAACATGGTGAAACTCCATCTCTACAAAAAATACAAAAAATTAGCAGGGCATGATGGCTTGCACCTGTAATCCCAGCTGTAATCCCAGAAGGCTGATGCAGGAGGATTGCTTGTGCCAGAAAGTGCCCACTGCAGTGAGCTGAGATCGTGTCACTGCACTCCAGCCTGGGTGACAGAGTGAGAATCTGTCTCAAGAAAAAAATGATAAAAAAAAAACACATTGTGAAGAAACCAGACAAGCACTAGAGCCCGAGTCAGATATGGCAAGAATGTTGGAATTATCAGAACAATAAACTTTTAAAACCATGATTAATATGCTAAAGCTTTTAATAGGCAGGTAACATTCAAGAACTGATGGATAATGCCAGCAGAGAGATGAAAATTCTAAGAAAGAAAAAGAAATGCCATATATCAAAAACACTGTAACAAATGAAGAATGCCTTTGATGACCTAATTAATGTACTGGACACAGCCGAGGATGGAATCTATGAGCTTAAAAAAAAAATCATAATAGAAACTTCTCAACTTGAACAAAGAATAAAGAAAAAAAAAATGAGAAAAAACTCTCCAGAACAGAATATTCAAAAACTGTGGGAAAATGAAAAATGCATAAAACGTATGTAATGAGGATACTAGAAGGAGAGGAAAAAGAGAAAAGAACAAATGAAATATTTGAAACAATAATGACTGACAATTTTCCTTAAATTAATGGCAGACACCAAACCACAGATCCAGGAATCTCAGAGAACATTAAGCATGATAAATGCCAAAAAATATACCTAGGCATATTATTTTTAAACTTGAGAAAAATCAAAGATAAATAAATATCCTCAAAGGAGCAAGAGACAAAAAAAGTCTTATCTATAGAGAAGCAAAAATAAGAATTACATCCTATTTCTATTCAGACACCATGCTAGCAAGAAGAGAGTAGAGTGAAATAGTTAAGATGTTAACAGAAAACTCCTCTCCCAACATAGAATTCTATACCCTGCAAAATTATCCTTCGAAAGTGAAGGAAAAAAGAATTTCTCAGATGAAAAACTAAAATTGAGGAAATTTGTTGCCAGTAGACATGCCTTGCAATAAATGTTAAAAGAAGTGTTTTAGAGAGTGGAATGGTATTGTTCAGAAACCCAGATCTACAAAAAAATAAGGAAGAGTATTAGAAAAGTAATAAGTAAAGGTGAAATAAAAACTTTTATTTATTTTTTATTTTTTTGCTTAACTGATCGAATGGACAACAATTTGTTCTACATAATAATGGCAACATAAATTTGCTTATGTATGCCTATGTATAAGTGAAATACATGACAACAATGATACAAGGAAAATGAGGGAAGAATTAGGAATATTTGTTATTATAAGGTACTTGCGTTATCCATGAAATGGTATGGTGTTATTTAAAAGTCAACTTGGGTTAGTTGTAAATGTATATTGCAAACACTAAGGCAATCATCAAAAATTATAAAAGGGAAATATTATAAAAAGAAATAAAATTAATATTCTAAGAAAGGAGAGAAAAGGGAATCTCATAAGACGTTTAATTAAAACCAAAAAAAAAGGCTGAAAATCTGTGGAAGATTAAAGAGGAAACAAAGAACAAGGGCAATAAAAAGAAAACAGTAACAATATAGTAGATATTAATCCAACCATGTCAATGATCACCTTAAACAATACATCAATTTAAAGACAGACTGTCAGATTGTATTGAAAAACAAGACCCAAGTATATGTTGTCTACAAGAAATCCACTTTAAATATAAAGATACATTTAGATTAAAAATAAAGGGAAGAAGAAAGACATACCATTCTAGCACTCATTTTAAAATTAGGAGCAGCTATATTAATTTAAGACACAGCAGACTTCAGGGCAAGGAAAGTTATTAGGGGTAAAGGGGAATTACAGAAAAATACAGGGACAGCACAAGAAAACCTGGCAATCTTTAGTGTATATGTGCCTAATGAGAGAGTCTCCAAATACCTGTGGCAAAAACTGATAGAATTGCAAGAAGAAATAGATGAATCCACTGTTATAGTTGGAGACTTTAACATTTCTGTCTTAGAAAAGGACAGACCTAGCAGGCAGAAAACCAGCAAGGACATAGTTCAACTCAAAAGCACCATCAAACGAATCTATACAATTGACATCCATAGAAAAATTCACCTGACAGCAGGATCCACATTCTTCTTAAGATCACATGGAACATTCATCAAGATAGACTACACTCTGGGTCAGAAAATACCCCTTAACAAATTTAAAATTATGGAAATCATGCAATGTCTGCTTTCAGACCACAGTACAATTAAACCAATAATAAATAACAGAAAGGTAGCTGGAAAATCCCAAATACTTGGAGATTAAACAACCCAGTTCTAAAAAATACATGGGTCAAAGAGGACATCTTCAGAGAAATTTTAAAAATATTTTGAAATAAATAAAAATGAAAATACAGTATGGAGATTTCTTAAAGAACTAAAAATAGAACTACCATTTGATCCAACAATCCCACTACTTGGTATCTATGCAAAGGGAAATAAGTCATTATATGAAAAAGATGAATGTACACACACATGTTTATAGAAGCACAATTTGCAATTGCAAAGATATGGAACCAACTTAAGTGTTCATTGACCAATGAATGGATAAAGAAAAGTGGTATATACATACCATGGAATACTACTCAGCCATGAAAAGGAACAAAATAATGTATTTTGCCACAACTGGGATGGAACTCGAGGCCATCGTTCTCAGTAAAGTAACTCAGGAATGGAAAACCAAGTATCACATGTTCTCACTTATAAGTGGGAGCTAAGTTGTGAGGATGCAAAGGTGTAAGAATAATATAATGAACTTTGGGGACTCAGAGGGGAAGGGTGGGATGGGGATGAGGGATAAAAGACTACATATTGGGTACTGTATACACTGCTTGGGTGATGGGTACACCAAAATCCCAGAAATCACCACCAAAGAATTGATTCATGTAACCCAAAACCACCTGTACCAGAAAAACTACTAAAATAATAATAACAAAATAAAAAACACTAAAATACATTTTATCAGAAGTTGTAGAATGCAGCAAAAGCAGTTCTTAAAGGGAAATTTATAGCATTAAATGCATACATTAGAAAAGAAGAAAATGTTTAAATTATTAATGTAAGCTTCTACCTTAGGAAACTAGAAAAATAAGAAAAAAATCCAAGGTAGGAGAAAATAAATAATAAAAAATATTCAGTACAACATTGAAAACTAGTAGTGAGAGGTGATACCTTGCTTTGTTCCTGATCTTAGCAGGAAAACTTTGAATTTCTCACATTAAGCATGATGTTAGCTCTAGGTAAGCAATAGATAGGGATGTTCTTTATAAAATTGAGAAGTTTTTTTCTCTATTCCTAGTTGGCTGAGAATTTTTCTCAGGAATACATGTTTGATTTTGTCAACCTGCTTTACTGCATCTCTTGATATGATCATGTGATGTTTTCCTTTATTAGCCTATCGATGTGAAGGATTACATTAATTGACTTTTGAATGTTGAACCAGCCTTGGGTACCTGACATACATCCCACTTGGTCATAGTGTGTAATGACTTATACATTGTTGGATCTTATTTCCTAATATTTTGTCAAAGATTATTGCATTTATGCTTATAAGAAATATTGGGCCTCAGTTTTCTTTTCTTGTAATGACTTTATCTGGTTTTAATATTAGGGTAATGCTGTTCTCATGTAAGAGTTAGGAAGTATTTCCCTTGCTTATATCTTCTGGAAGATATTGTAGAGAATTGGTATAATTTCTTTCTTTTATGTTTTATAGAATTCACTGCTAAACTTATCTGGGCCTGGCACCTTCTGTTTTTTGGAGTAATTACTTGTTTATTTGATTTTTTAACAGATATAGGCCTATTCTGATTTTATTTATTTTATTTCATTTTGTTTTGTTTTGTTTTACTTTAAGCTCCAGGATGCAAGTGCAGAATGCGTAGGTTTGTTCAACGTTGTACTGAAAGCCCTACCTAATCTAATAAGGCAAGAAAATGAAATAAATATAGATAGATAGGGAATAAAAAATAAAACTTTTTTTGCAGGTGATATGATCATCCATGTAGAAAAATCTGACTGCTTTCCTATATAACAGCAATTAACAAGTGGAATTTGAGATTAAAAACACATTACCGTTTACATTGGCACCCCCAAAATAAAATACTTAGGTATAAATCTTTAAAAACATGTACAAGATCCTTATAGAGGCACTAAAGAACTCTGATAAAATATATAAAAGAAGAACTAAATAAATAAAGAGCTATTCCAGATTCAAGGATAGGAAGATTCAATATGTTCGAGATGTCAGTTCTTTCCAATTTGATCTATGTATTCAACACAATCCCAAATCAAAAATCATAGCAAGTTGTTTAGTGGCTATCAACAGACTAATTCTAAAATGTATGTGGAGAAGAATAAAATCAGAGGACTGATACTACTGGATTTCAAAATTTAATATAAAGATACCAATGTGGTATTGGTGAAAGAATAAACGAATAAACTAATGAAATAGAATAGAGATTTCAGAAATAGACCTATATAAATGTAGTCTACTGATCTTTAATAAAGGCGCAAAGGCAATACACTGGAGCAAAGACAGTCTTTTCAACAAATGGTGCTAGAACAACTGGACATCCACATGCAAAAATCATGAATCTAGACACAGACCTTATACCTTTCAAAAAATTAACACAAAATGTATCATAGACCTAAACTAAAAATAAAAAACAATAAAACTCTCAGAAGACAATATAGGAGAAAATCTTTATGACCTTGGATATGGCGATGACTTTAGATACAACATCATATGTGCAAACCAAGAAATAAATAATTGAAAAGTTGGACTTCATTAAAATAAAAACCTTCTGCTCTGTGAAAGACAATGTTAAGAGAGTGGGAAGATAAGCTGAGGATTGGGAAAAATATTTATAAAAGGCTCATCTGATAAAGGACTATTGTCCAAAATATACTGAGAATCTTTAAAACTCAACAATAAGGAAATTTTTAAAAACCTGATTAAAAAGTAAGCAAAATACCTGAACAGATATCTCACCAAAGAAGATATATAGATGGTAAGTAAGCATATAAAAGGGCATTCAACATCATATGTCATTAGAGAATTGCAAATTAAAATAACAGTGAGTTATTACTGCATATCTATTAGAGTAGCCAAAATCCCAAACACTGACACCACCAAATGCTGGTCAGGATGTGGACAACAGGAACTCTTATTCATTGCTGGTGAGAATGCAAAACAGTACAACCCCTTTGGAAGGCAGTTTGGTGGTTTCTTACAAAACTAGTCGTCCTCTTACCATGTGATCCAGCAATTACACTCCTTGGTACTTACCTAAAGGAAATGAAAACTTAAGTGCTTACAAAAATTTGCACACTGATGTTTACAGTAGCCTTATTCATAATTACCAAAACTTGGAAGTAGCCAAGATTAATAAAGGTGACTCAATTAATAAACTGGGGTACATCCAGTTATGTATTTACTGGATGTAATGTAATACTATTCATCACTAAAAGAAATGAGCAATGAAGCCGTGAAAACACATAAAGGAAACTTAAATGCATATTACAAAGTGCAAGAAGTCAATCTAAAAAGGTTATTACTGTATAGTTACAACTATATGACCTTCTGGAAAAGGCAAAATTACAGAGAAAGCAGAAAGATCAGTGATTGCCAGGGGCTAGAGGAAAGGGAGGGATGAATAGGCAGAGCACAGAGGATTTTAGGACAGTGAAACTATTCTGCACAATAGTACAACAATAGATACATGCTATTATACATTTATCAAAACACATAGAATATACAACAGCAAGAGTGAATCCTAATGTCAACCATGGACTTTGGATGATAATAATGCATCAATGTAGGTTCATCCATCATAAAAAACAAACCACTGTGGTGCGGGATGTTGACAATGGGGGAGTTTGTGGGAGGCGAGGGCGTCAGGGAACATATGAGATCTCTCTGTACTTTCTGCTCAATTTTGTTATGAGCCTAAAACTGCTCTAATAATAAAATATATTAGTGTAAAAAAAACCAACTTCAGTAAAATATTTCTTAAATTCCCAGCTTTACTCTTTCTATACCTTTCCCATATGTTAGAAAAAAAGAAAATCCAGGCAATTGAAAGCCTTTTTCCTAGGTAGACATTATGACATTAGTGCTTTTAACCTGCTTCTCACATGGGGCCATTTATTAAATTGCTACCCAGTATGCTTCAGATTAGTTGTAACCTTAGCAGAACTGTGCACATGAAAGATTCATGTCTTGGGCACTAATCCAAGAAGGTCATTCACCACAACCTCAGATGTAGCAGTTGCCAGAAGATTTATTTTCAGCCTCCTCACACAATGATAATCAGCCTTTATGTTTTCAATGAGTGGTTTGCAATGCCTGTGAACTTTTCTACAACCCAAAGTCCAGAAGATTAATCAGATTGTGTTTAGCTAGACCAAAGAGAATCTGTAAGTGGAAATAATTCTGTTAAAGCCAAAGCTCCCCAAAGATATTAACATCTATGCATTTGCTGCCTTGTAAATAGTATATTTATTAAAGATTTTTCATCAACATTCTTCCCAGCATGTCCTGGGATTGTTATAACTGTATTTGAATTAATTTATGTTCTTTCATTTATATTAAGTCTACAAGTATTAAGTTCCAACTGGAAAAAACTCTCCTTTTGGATTTACATAATTGATTCTTATTAATCTATGAGGGGAGTTTACAAAATCATCCCAGACATTAGGTGCACGAACTAAAGACTGGTTTCAGCAATCGGGACTGAGTATCCTGGTTTGGAAAATGAACCTGGGCAGAGAGAGAAAACATGGGAAAGTACAACCCATGTAAGTTAAAACCAAATTCTGGGTTTTAGGATATTAGATAAGCAGGATGTTAGATAAAGATAAGTACAGCCCCAGGACCTGGGTAGGATGTCAACTGACAAATGTACTAGTTTGAATGAAATAGGGATTTGAAGCCAGGGAGATAAACCACATAGTATATTTTTCAAATTTTGCATTAATTCATTTGTAGCAAGACCATTTTTTTACATCACATAAGGAAGCTCATGAGACATCCTTGTGGAGCCCTAAGAAACTAGAAACATCTTCTAAAACAAGAATCAGCAACACAAGGTGGCCAAAACAAGAAGTCAATACAGCACAAAACGTGGAGTACAGTTGGTCAGTATGGGATTTATCAAGCACAAACTTCTAGGTTCCTTGCAATGAGAGTTTCATATAGAGGTAAAAATATAATTTTCAGGTGACAGCCCAGAACTTCTTTATAAAAGAATCCATTTTTTAGTACAGCCTAATGGTCAGAGTGGATTGAGTCTTCCGTAAAACTGACTTATTATGTGATCTTTTTACATAGGCTTATGCTATATAACCAGGGCACTTGGGGGTGGGTGGGGGTGCTATTGACCAGTATATTCTATGAACCTCTGTTTCCTTTCCTGTCAAAGACTGACCACTAGTTTGAGTTGACAGCTAGGTACCTGGGGGGATCGGTAAGTTGCTTTGCCGTCATACATCCATAATTCACATGTATGGACAAAGTCCCTTTATCTATACTTGAAAGGAATTGATCTCATCACCAGACACATGGTTAAGGAGTTAGTCAATCGATTCTCCTGTTGTTTACATTTTGGCATAAAAATCATGGGAACCCCCCCCCCCCCATACACACACACACACAATGAAATAAAACAATACAAATACATGCTTGTAAATTAATCACTCAATTTAAATATTATTTTGAGCCAAACATAATTCCACCCAGCAATATGGGACAAAATATTTGAGTAATAGTGACATAGAATAAAATAATCAAAAAAGGAAACAAATAGCTTAACACTTTCATAACAAGCCACTTGGTAGTTGAGGTAGGTATTACTATCTCCATTATTCAGATGGGAAAGCTGAGGCTCAGGGAGGAGAACTGTAACTAAGGATGTAAAGACAGCACTAGAAGCAAGGTCCATCTTAATCATAATCCAATTCTTTTCCAGTTACATCTTAGCTTGCAGGGGAGAACTGAAACTAAAGAAGCAACTTACAAGCAGAATCTAGACTCTTAAGAGTCTATAGTCAACATTATATTCTTAAGACTTTTGAGGGCTTGGATGTACAAGTCAGGGGACAACACTGATCTTGATCCCTGAGACCCTCTTAAAGGTGCCTCATGCCTAGAAAATTTATTTTCTTTCACTTAGAAAAATAATTGCTGATGGCGTGTCAGGGACGACCAGAGCAACAGTCAAAGATAAGATCAGGGAAGGAACCCTCCATTGCTGACCAGCATCAGAATACTACAGACACGGTGATTATTGGAGTTTGCTATCTATGATGCCAGCTATCTCTCAGCTTGCAAATAACCCATGTTTTCTGGGTCATAGATAGCAAATAGGTTTCATTTCACATGCCAAATCTTGTCAATCGGTAGTGGCCATTTGCAGTGCTATATCAAGAATGATTCTAAGGTTGTCTAGACAATAAGAAAGAATACTGTGATCTATTTAAAACCATTTCCATGGACCCAGGAATGGGGAGGGACAGCACCTGGGCCAAGCATTTGCAACTCTTGACTTGGCATGAGTCTGCGCAAGAAGATCGCATAATAAGGCAGTTTTACAGAAGACTCAATCCACTCAGACCATTAGGCTGTACTGAAAATGGATCCTTTTAGAAAGAAATTTTGGGCTGTCACCTTAAAATTGTATCTTTACCTCTAAGTGAAGCTCTCTTTGCAAGGAACCTACAAGTTTGTGCTTGATAAATCCCGTACTGCCCAACTGTACTCCATATTTTGTGCTTTCTTGACTTCTTATTTTGGCCTTCTTATATTCTTAATTCTTGTTTTAGGGGATGTTTGTTTTTCTATAAATTTCTTCTCCTCAGCTCCACACAAAGATCCATCCGCTTTCTGCTTATCATGCTCATAAGGAAAAAAAGATTTTAGGAGTGCTGGGCTGCCGCTTTGGATCCAATATGTTACTTAAACTTTAGAGTCAATTTTGTTAGTCAAAAATCTATCCATTATTCTGGTTACTGTACTGTGAGTTGGTATTCTTTTTCTCTTCTCAGATTATTTTCTAGACATGAGGCTGTAAAGAGTGTTCTCAAGCAGCTCTGTTTAGTTACTCTTGTGATACAACTTCCTTGCGGATTAATTGACTTAGTCTTTTTTGGTGGAGGGTTGTCTTCTATCAGTTACTAGCTGTGTAACCTTAGGAAAATGAATTCACCTCTCTAAGCCTCAGCTTTTTCATCTAAAAATCAGAACCCCCACACATAATGAAATAAAACAACAAGAAGACATGCTTGTAAATTAATCACTCAATTTAAATATTGTTTTGAGCCAAAAATAATCCCATCCAGCAATGTGAGACACAATATTTGAGTAACAGTGACACAGAATAAAATAATAAAAAAAAAGAAACAAATAGCTTACACTTTCACAACAAGCCACTTGGTAGTTAAGGTAGGTATTAGTATCTCTATTGTTCAAGTGAGGAAGCTGAGGTTCAGGGGAGGATAACTATAACTAAGGATGCAAAGACAGCACTGGAAGCCAGGTCCATAGATAGAATTTGCTATCTATAATGCCAGCTATCTCTCATCTTGCAAACAATCCATGTATTCTGGGTCATAGATAGCAAATAGATTTCATTTCACATGCCAAATCTTGTCAATTGGTAGTGGCCATCTGCAGTGCTGCATACCTCTTTCACAGGGTTGTTGAAAGGATTAAACAAGAGAGTACCTAGAAAGTACTTAGAAGCATGCCTGTTTTATAGTAGTCACTCTATAAATGTTAATTTTTGCTCCTCTATTTCTTAGAAATAATATTTTTCACTTTAATTATTGATTGGACAGCTAAACACCTGACTATCTATTTTCACTCAGATTTGTTATTTTCAGAGAAAGAGATTATGAAAACACTTCATAAATAACAAACCTTATAAAAATATTGTTAGTAATAAAATTATTAAAATATTATTACCAAATTGGATAAAATTGATTCTCAGATTAATCCATCTGTTTGTTTAACGTTTTTTTGGGCTAAACTGTCTCTTTATTCTATGCAGTAACTGCTTTACATATTTCCCTCAATTCAGTTATGTTCAACCACTACTTATCAAGAGTTCCAATGCATCTAGCAATTCTGCTAAGCACTGTTGTGGATAACACATAAATAGAAGACCAAGTTCCTTATTACAGAGCTTATGGAGTAGAAGTCAAAATCAGACTCAAACACAAGTATAGTAAATGTTTCAGTGACATAAAATACTGTATCATTTACATTGTCTACAAATTCCCAAATACCAAGGAACCAGAACACTTTTCTTTTCGTAAAAGTTCATGATAATTCAGAAGGCACTTCATAAGCTGTAAATGCACTGGGATCATTAATATGCATATAGATTAACATTTGCCAGGACTAAAGAAAAATTTTCTTTATTTAGATTCTCCAGCATGAATTCTGGGTAACTAAGACCTTACATTTGTATAAATTATCCCATTTTTTAGTGTTTTCACATATATTCTCACAATTTTTCTTTATGGTAGCCTATTGTGAAATAGGTGGAATAGGTGTCAACAATCTTGACAAATCCAGTTTTAGTCAATAAACTCTAATGAATGCTTACTACATGCCAGTTACTTTGCCAGTGATATAAAAATACAACAGAACCCTTGTTCTCATAAATTCATTTAGATCACTAACGCATGTACAGCTATTGATAATGCTAGTATGGCACTTAACACATTATAATAAAAAATACAACAGGAATACAAAAAGGGAAGTTTTAATCCCACCTGGATTTTAAAAAAAGTGAAAGCTTTACAAGAGTGGTGGAACTTTAACTGGGCCCTGACGCATAAATGGTTTTTACCTGGCAGAAAAAAAGGAAGGGTATACTAGGCAGAAAGATGAGCATAAGCAAAGAATGTAAGATGTAGATAAGTATGATGAAATCTGGGGCGGGTGAACAATTCTGTGGGCTCTATGTGGCCAGACGTATGATATGTGGCTATCAGTAATGGGACATAAAGCTAGAAAAATAAACTTGGGTTGAATTGGGAAGGGCTTTGAATGGTCTGCTGAAGAGCCCATAATGACTACTGCTACTTTTAGCACTTCCTATGTGCCAAGCAATGTGCTACCTGCTTTAAGTATGCATTCATTCGCATTTTTCTCCTCACAAAGACTGCATGAAATCAGTATTGTTTTAATTCCATTTAAATTTGGCCCAGGACCTAAGTGGCAGAGCCAGGATATAAATCAGGTCTGTTTGGTGCCACAGCCCATGGTCTTAATCCCTCTGTGCACTGCCTAACATATTACGTGTCTGTTGGCAGGGCTCGCTTATCCTCCTGTTGTGTCCCAGGAATATTTTCACCTTATTTCTCCTCTTTCAGCTCCCTCCTTTAGCTCTTTTATAGTTAAACATCTCTTGACACAACAAAATGAGTTAGAAGGAGGGGCTGGCGACTACTTCCACCAATTCCAACTGGAAGGTTATTTTGGGGAACATTAAGAATTAGCTGTTCCTCAAGCCTTGGTACTTCCAGGCCCTACCAGAGGTAAATACACCTGTGCTTGGTTCGTTAGTGCAACCTACTAACTGTTTCACTGGCAAAATGCCCCTACCTATTCCATAGTCATTGGATGAATTATCTGAAGTTATCTGGACTTCTCTGGAGAAGAAGATATAACAGGGTTAATCCATTTCTAAACCCCTCTTAGAATTTTAGGAGATTCATCAAGAATGTCAGAAGAAAAAAAAAGTCACAGCCACCCACCCACTCTCCTAATGACAGCTTAGATCTTCTCAGAGAAGAAATTTCCCATTTCTGGGTGTGAATGTAATTTTCTCTGCTTTGGAGTCCTACCCCGTAATCTAGGGAAGCTGACATTTTCCATTCTGTAATAGGGTAAGGACATTGGTTTGATGATTTTGCTTTGCCAGAAGCTCTTTTTCTTTCATGGCATATGGTAGCCCTGGCTGCATCTGTTCTGATTGCCAAGAGCTTCACCATTTTCTAGGGAGTCTTTACAAAGACAATGGTTCAAAAACCATAAATCCATCCCCTCTATTGTTAAACGAGTCTTAGACCCCTTACCATTTCTGTGAGGGTATGCCTGTCACCTGATTGGGGCCACACCTGTCACCCAATTAGGGTCAGATTTATATATATATATCTTATGTTAATTTTTTTTGCCATTCCAAGTATCTCCCATGCTTTCTTTCTTACTTGGTCCGTGAGGTAGGCAAAATAAATATCATTGTCCTTCAATATATGAGGAAATTCAAATGTAACAAAATTAGTACTTTTTAAAGGGCAATTCAATTTGAAGTGGAAGCAAAATTAGAATGGAGGTCTCCTACTCTCAGCATTGTGGAGACTCTACTCTATCACTTTGCTTAAATAAGGCATAAACAGGTTTCCCCCACTTCCCTACATCCTCCAGCATTTGCATGCTAATTTTTTCCTTCATGACTTAAGAGCCTCTGAAGCTCTTAATGTTCTGGTTGAGGATCTGTAGCCACCTAGAACTGACCAGATATTTGGAGAGGCCCTGGGAAGACCTGCTCCAGATTCAGGGTGCCAGCTGAGTGTACAATCTCAGTGTTATCAGGCTAAGTTTTGTTAGATCTCTTCTGTGTCATAGTAATCAATAATACCTAACATTCATCCATTGTTTTCTATGTACCAGGAAGAGTGCTGTGTGCTTTACAGGGATTGTCTTGTTTACTTCCAACAACCCCATGGAGTAGGTACTATTTTTTCATCTTAATTTTTCAAGCTCTTAACCACTCAAATTTGCTTCCACCCCAAAACTGCAATACTAGAGACCTTCTAAAGAGTTTAATGACAGAGACTAGTATTGAGAAGTTGATTTGTCATTTGTGTTTCCTTCCCTAAATCTTTGTCCGATATCTATTTTTAACAGCTTTTGGAGATATGTCACACCACATAATTCAGCCATTTGACATGTATAATTCAATGTTTTTAGTACATTCACAAACTTGTGTAACAATCACAACAATCAATTTTATTTTATTTGTTTATTTGTTTTTTTGAGACAGAGTCTCGCTCTGTGGTCCAGGCTGGACTGCAATGGTAAGATCTCAGCTCACTGCAACCTCCACCTCCGGGTTTCAAGTGATCATCATGCCTCAGCCTCCTGAGTAGCTGGGACTACAGGCACACACCACCACGCCTGACTAATTTTTGTATTTTTAGTAGAGACGGGGTTTAACCATGTTAACCAGGCTAGTCTCAATCTCCTGGCCTCAAGTGATCTTCCCTCCTTGGCCTCCTAAAGTGCTGGGATTACAGGCGTGAGCCACTACAATCAATTTTAGAACGTTTTCGTCACTCCCTAAAGAACCGATCTCTGTTTTGATGGTGTTTTGATTTGCTTGGTTTTAGTATTGTGAAGAGTTGGAACTGGCCTGATTCCAAATCTTTTCTAGTCAAAGATCTAGAGCAGAGATCACAGACTCAAATGGTGCAGGGGTCAAGTAGATAACACCAAAGAGTGACCAATCATCAAATCTGAAGTAGACCATGGCAAATCAGGAGTCTGCCCTTTGAAAGGGAGTCCCTGCTACTGAGCCATGTTGGAATGTAGTCCCAATTGCCTTTTTAAAAATAAGCCAGAAATACAGGCTTTTATAAGAAATTCCCTGGATTTTTTGGGTGACAGCAACTGAATTTCTTCAAAAACAAGAAAACTATGTGGGGTAGGCAAATAATGCCTGTGGAATAGATTCAAAAGTTGGGTCACTAGTTTGTGACCCTTGCACTGAAGAAACAAGGAAACTCTCTAAGTTTTTTTGGACATTATCCTCCCCTACCACTTGCCCATCTACCTAACTGGAATTTAAGTTATCTGCCCTTAGGGCTTTGATTTGAGTATGTTTTTGCCCCAGTATAAGAGCATGGACTAGGTAGCTTCTTGCGGGGCACAATACCTCTCTCTTCATGCTGATTCATCTTCAATATGTGCCCACTTCCGAAAACAGATCTGAATGATATGTCCCTCATAACTTTCAAGAGAGACTGCACCTAGCAGATTTATCCTACTGGACACCCAAGCCTGAAGCCTAGACTCAAGATGTCCCATCTGAAGCAAAGTGAGTCAAGCTCTTTCGGTCTCTAATTATATCCATAACATCAAGATTGATGATGCCACAGAGCATCCATCACTGATTTGCCACAGAGCATCCATCACTGATACATGCTCTCCTCCTTTGGATTACATTGTCCGCCAGGTGCTATGACTTGTCTTTCATCATTATGGCTAATTCTAAGGGCTGTATTTGTATGAAGAACTACCTTAAAGGTTTTGTTAAGAATTAGAAATGATATGCACCAAATCTCTTGGATACTGTGTGGCCCCTTGCAGGTGCTCATTACAAAACACAGGTACTGATTATTCTTCCTCTGAAGTTTGAGAGGAAACAAAGATTCCTGGTGAGAGCAAAAATAGCAGCACTTGACAAGTTCACCTTGCCAAGAATAGAAATTCAAGGTTTTTGAAATACTGCAGCCTATCTGCACAAATAAATAGACATAGCCCTCCTCAACCTAGGCCTTGCCTGATCTCTATATCTCTTTGTCCTAGTATATATGAGAATGCAAGGCTCCAATTAGAATACTATCCAGTGTTATGGATGTTTGGATTGCTGAGCCGATCAAGTAGAAAAAAACATTAGTCTTGAACTAAACTCAGCACAACCACTGCATTCTCCTGGCAAGTCACATAAAAGTGCTGTTCCTGCAGGTGCGTATCTCACAGGCATTGACTCTAGGTAATGAAAATCACAATTTTAAACAACATGGTAACTTTTTATCCACTATGATGCATGGGTTGAAATTACTAAGAAGGGGTGTGAGTTACACTGTGTCCCCCAGAAAGCTATGTTGAAGTCCTAACTCCCGGTAGCTGTAAACTGATTTGGAAATACAGTCTTTACAGATGCAATTAAGTTGAGATCATACCGGAGTAGGGTGGGTCCTTAGTCCAATATGACAGGTGTCCTTATAAGACCAGAAGAGACATATACACAGCAGTTACACGAAGACACAGTCGCATAGAGGAAAGGTGGTCATGCAATGAGGGAGGGAGATATTGGAGTTATGCAGCTACAAACTAAGAAATGCCAAGGATTGCTAGTAACAACTAGAAGCTAGGAAAGAGAGCCTGACTCTGTCGACACCTTGATTTCAGACTTTTGGCCTCCAGAACCATAAGACAATAAATTTCTGTTGTTTTAAGCTGCACAGTTTGTTGTGCTTTGTTACAACGGTCCTAGGAAACTAATACAGGATGTATAGTAGAAGAAGCATGCCCTTGGAAGTCAGACAAATCTGGGTACAAATCCTGGTTCTGTCATTTTCTAACTGTGGCCTTGGGCATCTTATTGAACATCTCTGAGCCTCAATTTTTCATTAATAAAATACAAATAATACCAGTTATCCCACAGGGTTATTATGAGCATTAAATAAAATCTTTAACAAAAAGTGTCTATCACATAAGAGTGGAGTTTTTTTCAACTGTCATCAACATACATTTCTGGAAAGCAATTTGGTTTAAAAATCCACAATAGCTTCATACATGCATACCCTATGATCCAGTAATTTCTAAGGTATATACACAATAGTAATTTCTAATGTATACAACCACTTCTAAGTGTATATCCAACAGAAATGCATACACTGCAGTTTTCACAGCAGCATCATTCACAATTGTAAAAAACAGTTATATATCCATTAACAGTAAAATGAATAAATAAATTATGGTACATTCACACAATAAAATAGCTATTAAAGATGAATTGATCTGTAAGTATATACAACAAAGAGGATAGATATCTCAAAGAATTTTGAATGAAAGAAGCCAGAAACAAAACAACAACCTGCTCTATGATTCAAAACATATATAAAATTCAAAAATCAGGCAAAACTAATATATACTGTTAGAAGTCCTGCTGGGCCTTACCTTTGAGAGGAAGAAGTGATTGAGAGGGGCATGAGTGAAGCTTCTGTTTCTAGATATGGTGGTTGGTTATATTGTGTTCATTTTGAAAAATTTTCAAGCTGTACACTTATATGTGCATTTCTTTTCATGTACATTTTATTTCAATAAAAAGTTTTAAAAATTTGTGCCATTTGACCTAGTAATTTCATATCTAAAACTACGACCTAAGGGAAAATAAAATGTACATCTGAGAATAGCATGATGATATATATATATAACAGCTAATGCAGAAAAAACTATGCAAATATCCAACAGGAGAGGCATGGTATAATTATTTGTTATATGCACATATAATGGAATATTAGATGTGGAAAGGGTTTTATATCTATCCTTCAACAGGAAACTTTTATTTCTTTGAACAACTCTCACAGGCTCTTAAGAGATGTTACAGTTAGGCCAAACCTGTTACATTGTGCCTCTGTATTTTTCACTTATAAAAAAGGAAAGTGACTTGCCTAAGTAATATGTCTGCTCAAGTCACCTTCTCTTCATGTCAAATGCAGAAGAAAAATGAGAGTGAGAAGAACTAGGATTGGGCCACACACTGGGTTTGAAGAACAATAGAACATCAGTCACCTGTTAGATGACAAGGATTTCACCTTACATAGGATATTCAATCAATAGTACTGGAGCAGCTGGCTAGACATTTCAAAAAGAAAAAAAGGTAGAACACGATTTTACTTCTTATACCAAAATAATGTCCAGATGGACCAAAGGGAATAATTGTAAAAGCAATACAAGAGGGCCGGGCGCGGTGGCTCAAGCCTGTAATCCCAGCACTTTGGGAGGCCGAGACGGGCGGATCACGAGGTCAGGAGATCGAGACCATCCTGGCTAACACAGTGAAACCCCGTCTCTACTAAAAATACAAAAAATTAGCCGGGCGTAGTGGCGGCGCCTGTAGTCCCAGCTACTCGGGAGGCTGAGGCAGGAGAATGGCGTAAACCCGGGAGGCGGAGCTTGCAGTGAGCCGAGATCGCGCCACTGCACTCCAGCCTGGGGGCAACAGAGCGAGACTCCGCCTCAAAAAAAAAAAAAGCAATACAAGAGAACATAAGAGCCTTTTCAAAAAGTAATTTTGAAGTAGAAAGGCCTGTCTAAACAAGACTTAAACCTCTGAAACCCTAAAAGGAAAAGACTACACAAATTTAAAATTTATTCATGAAAAAAGTAATGCTATGGAAAATAATTTGTAGACAAATAACAAGATGAGAAAAAAGTTTTCAAAACATGACAAAGAAAAATTTTTTAATACATAAAAATGCTTTACAAATCTGAAGAAAACAACCATAACCCAACAACAGCAACAAAAAAAGTGGGGAAGGGAAATGAACAAGCAGTTCACAGAAAAATGTAAATGGTACCTGAAAAGAGCTAACCTTACATATAACTGTTACCAATTATTGAGTTCCTACTATGTGCCAAATAATGAAATTTAAATTCTTATTTGTTACTCAAACAATACTATGAGGTAGTTACTATTTTTTAACTAAATTTTAAATTTTTGTGGGGACGTAGTAGGTATATATATTTATGGGGTTCATGAAACACTTTGATACAGGCATGCAATGTGTAGTGATCACATCAGTGTAAATGGGATATCTATCACCTTGTCAAGCATTTATCTTTTGTGTTACAAACAATCCAATTCTACTCTTTTAGTTATTTAAATATGTGCAATTAAATTTTTTTTATTATGCTCACCCTGTTGTGCTACCAGACACTAGATCTTAGTAACTATAATTTTTTCTACCCAGTATCCATTCTCACTTTCTCCCCACCTGTCCACTATCCTTCCCAGCCTCTTGTCACCATCCTTCTACCCTCTATCCCCATGAGTTCATTTGTTTTAATTTTTAGCTCCCCAAAATAAGTGAGAACATGCAAAATTTGTCTTTCTGTGCCTGACTTATTTTACTGAACATAATGAGCTCCAGTTCCATCTATGTTGTTACAAATAAGATCTCATTCCTTTTTAAGCTGAATAGTACCCCACTTGTATATGTACCATATTTTCTTTATCCAATGTTGATGGACACTTAGATTGTTTTCAAGTCTTGGCTATTGTAAATAGTGCAGCAATAAACATTGGAGTGCAGATCTCTCCTCAGTATAATGATTTCCTTTCTTTGGGGTATATATCTAGCAGTGGAATTGGTAGATCATATGATAGCTCAATTTTCAGGTTTTTGAAGAACTTCCAAACTGTTCTCCATAGAGGTTGTATTGATTTACATCCCCACCAACAGGTGCATGGGTTCTCTTTTCTCCACATCCGTGCTAGCAGTTCCTATTCCCTCTCTTTTGGATATAAGCCATTTTAACTGGGGTGAGATGATATCTCATCATAGTTTTGATTTGCATTTCTCTGATGGTCAATGATAGTGAGCATCTTTTCATATGCCTGTTTGCCATTTGCATGTCTTCCTTTGAGAAATGTCTATTCAAACCTTTTGTCCATTTTTATATGATTATTTATACTTTTTCATATTGAGTTGTTTGAGCTCCTTATATATTCTAGTTATTAATCCCTTGTCAGATAGATAGTTTATACGTATTTTCTCCCATTGTGTGAGTTGTCTCTTCACTTTGTTGATTATTTCCTCTACTGTGCAGAAGCTTTGTAACTTACCATGATACCATTTAACCATCTTTGCTTTGGTTACCTGTGTTCATGGAGTATTACTCAAAATATATTTGCCCCACTCAATGTCTTGAAGAGTCTCCTCAAGATTTTCCTTTCATAGTTTGATAGTTTGAGGTCTTAGATTTAAGTCTTAAATCCATTTTGATTTTGTGTTTGTGTTTGGTGAGAGATAGAGGTCTAGTTTCCTTCCACTGCATATGGATATCCAGTTTTCCCACCACCATTTATTGAAGAGACTGAACTTTCCTTAATGTATGTTCTTGGTACCTTTGTTTAAAATGACTTTAATGTACATGTATGAATTTGTTTCTGACTTTTCTACTCTACTCAGTTGGTCAAGGTGTCTGTTTTTATGCCAGTACCATGCTGTTTTGGTTAATATAGCTTTGGAGTGTAATTTGAAGTCAGGTAACGTGATTCCTCCAGTTCTGTTCTTTTTGCTCATGATATCTTTGACTATTCTGGGTCTTTTGCGTTTTTATATAAATTTGACAATTGTTATTTCCATTTCTGTGAAGAATATCATTGGTATTTTAATAGATATTCCATTGTATTTATAGATTGCTTTGGGTATTATGGACATTTTAACAATATAGATTCTTCCAATCCATAAACATAAAATATATTTCTATTTCTTTGTGTGTCCTCTTCAATTTTTTCATGAGTATTTTATAGTTTTCATTGTAAATATCTTTCACTACTTTAGTTATGTTGATTCCTAGTATCTAATTTTGTTTCTAGCTATTGTAAATGGCATTACTTTCTTATTTCTTTTTCAGATTATTCACTGTTGGCATATAGAAATGCTACTGATTTTTGTATGTTGATATTGTATCCTGCAACCTTACTGAATTTGTTGATAAATTCTAATAGTTTCTTGGTGGAATCTTCAGGTTTTTACAAATAGAAGATCATATCATCTGCAAATGGAGATAATTTGGCTTCTTCCTTTCCAATTTAGATGCTCTTTATTTCTTTCTCTTGTTTAATTGTACTAGCTAGGAGTTCAAGTACTATGTTGAATACTAGTGTTGACAGCGGGCATCCTTATCATTTTCTAGTTCTCAGAAGAAAGGCTTTCAGATTTTCCCCATTTAGTATGATGCTAACTGTGTGTCCATCATATACGTCTTTTATTATGTTGAGGTATATTCTTTCTACACCCAGTTTATTGAGGGTTTTTATTGTGGAGAGATATTGAATTTTATCATATGCTTTCTAAGTATCAATTGAAAAGAAAATATGGTATTTGTCCTTCATTCTCTTGATATGATGTATCACACTGATTGATTTGCATATGTTGAACCATCCTTGTGTCCCTGAGATAAACCCTTGGTCATTCTGAATGATCACTTTAATGTATTATGGAATTTAATTTGCTAGTATTTTGATGAGGATTTCTGCATCAATGTTCATCAGGGATATTGGCATATAGTTTCCTTTCTTTGATGTGTCTTTGTCTGGTTTTGTTATCAGTGTAATACTGGCCTCATAGACTGAGTTATGAAGGATTCCATCCTCCTCAATTTTTTGGAATAGTTTAATTAGGATTGGTATAAGTCTTTTAAATGTTTGCTAAAATTCAACGACAATCCATCAGTTCCCTGGCTTCTGTTTGCTAGCAGACTTTTTATTACAGCTTTGATGTTGTTCCTTGCTATTGTTCTGTTCCCATTTTGGATTTCTTCATGGTTCAATGCTGTTCCTTGCTATTGTTCTGTTTCCATTTTGGATTTCTTCATGGTTCAATCTTGGTAGGTTGTATGTGTCTAGGAATTTATTTATTTATTTATTTATTCTAAGTTTCTAGTTTATTGGCATATAGTAGCTTCCAGTGAGCCTTTGCATTTCTGCAGTATCAGCTGTAATCTCTCCATTTTCAACACTGATTTTATTTCTTTGAGTCCTCTCTCTTCTTTTCTTTTTCATTCTGGTTAAAGTTTTGTTGATTTTGCCTATTCTTTCAAAAAACCAACTTTTCGTTTTGTTTATCTTCTGTGTTCTGTGTTTTAATTTTATTTATTTCTGCTCTGATCTTTATTTTGTTCTACTAATATTGATTTTTGTTTGCCCTCGCATTTCTCATTCTTTTTTTTTTTTTTTTTTTTTTGAGATGGAGTCTCGCTCTGTTGCCCAGGCTGGAGTGCAGTGGCCGGATCTCAGCTCACTGCAAGCTCTGCCTCCCGGGTTCATGCCATTCTCCTGCCTCAGCCTCCCGAGCAGCTGGGACTACAGGCGCCCGCCACCTCGCCCGGCTAGTTTTTTTTTTTTTGTATATTTTTTTAGTAGAGACGGGGTTTCACTGGGTTAGCCAGGATGGTCTCGATCTCCTGACCTCGTGATCCGCCCGCCTCAGCCTCCCAAAGTGCTGGGATTACAGGCTTGAGCCACCGCGCCCGGCCGCTGCATTTCTCATTCTTTAAGATACGTCACTATGTTGTTTATTTGAAGTTTTTCTTATTTTTTGATGTAGGCACTTCTAGCTATAAACTTTCTTGTTAGTACTACTTTCGCTGTATCCCACAGGTTTTGGTATATTGTATTTCCATTATCATTTGTTGCAATAAATTTTTTAATTTCCTTGTTTATTTCTTCATACACCAACTTGTCATTCCAGAGCATATTGTTTAATTTCCAAGTGTTTTTATAGTTTCCAAAATTCCTCTTGTTATTGATTCCTCATTTTATTCAATTTTGTTCAGAGAAGATACTTGATAAAATTTTATTTTTTTAAATTTAAGACTAGTTTTGTGAAGTAACATATAGTCTGTCCTTGAGAATGATCTATGTGATGAGGAGAACAATGTGTATTCTGCAGCCAATGGATGAAATGTTCTATGAATATCTATTAGGTCCACTTGGTCTATAGTGCAGATTAAGTTCAATGTTTCTTTATTGATTTTCTATCTGGATAAGCTGTCCAATGCTGAAAGTGGGTTGTTGAATTCCACAGAAATTACTGTACTGGGGTCTATCTCTAGTTTAATAATTTTTGCTTCATATTTATATATCTATGTACTCCAGTGTTGGGTGCATATACAGTAACAATTGTTATATCGTCTTGCTGAATTGATCCCTTTATCACTATATAACCTTCCTTATCTCTTTTTATAGTTTTTTTTTTTTTGTCCTAAAGTCTATTTTGTCTGATATAACTACAGCTACTCCTGATTTTTAAAATTTCTATTTACATGGAATATCTTTTGCCATTCCTTCATGTTTAATCTACATGTGTCTTTACAAGTACAGCATAATTCTTGTAGACAAGGCATTGCTGAGTCTTGCTTTTTTAAAAATTCATTCATCCACTTTATGTCTTTTGATTGGAGGTTTTAGTCCATTTACATTCAATGTTATTATTGATAAGTAAGAACTTACACTTGCTATTTTGTTATTTGTTTTCTTGTGGTTTGGATCTTCTCTTCCTTCTTCCCTTCTTTCCTGTATTCTTTTTAGTGAAGATGGTTATCCCTGGTGGCATGTTCTAATTTATTGGTTTTATTTCAAGATGGAGCCTCACTCTGTCGCCCAGGCTGGAGTGCAGTGGTGAAATCTCAGTTCACTGCAACCTCTGCCTCCCAGGTTCAAGTGATTTTCCTGCCTCAGCCTCCTGAGTAGCTGGGATTACAGGTGCTCGCCACCATACCCAGCTAATTTTTTGTATCTGTAGTAGAGACAGTGTTTCACCATGTTGATGAGTTGATCAGGCTGGTCTCGAACTCCTGACTTCGTGATCTGCCCAACTTAGCCTCCCAAAATGCTGGGGATTACAGGCATGAGCCACTGCACTCGACCCTATTGCTTTTAATTTTTGAGTCTCCATTGTATGTTTTTTGATTTGAGGTTACCATGAGGCTTGCAAATAACACCTTATAACCCATTATTTTAAACTGATGACAACTTAACACTGAATAAATAAATGAAGCAAAAAATAAAACTAATAAAAATTCTACACCTTAACTTTGTCTCCAAGCTTTTTAACTTTTGGTTGTTTCTATTTGTTTTTATTATACTGCTTATGTCTTAAAAAGTTGTAGTTACTATTTTGATTGTTCCCTGGTTTGGTCTTTCTACTTAGTAGTAGTTTACACACCACAGATACAGTGTTATAATATTCTGTGTTTCTCTGTGCATTTACAATTAACAATCAGTTTCATACGTTCAGACAATTGCTTCTTGCTCATTATTATCCTTTTCTTTCAGACTGAAAAACGCCCTTTAGCATTTCTTATAGGAAACATCTGCTGTTGTTGATATCCCTCAGCTTTTGTTTGTCTGGGAAAGTCTTTATTTCTCCTCATTTTTAAAGGATACTTTCACTGGATATACTATTCTAGGCTGAAATATTTTTCCTTCAGCACTTTAAATATGTTATGCCACTTCCTCCATGGAAAGATTTCCTGTAAGGTTCCCACTGAAAAGTCTGCCACCAGACATACTGAAGCTCCATTGTATCTTATTTGTCCCTTTTCTCCTGCTGCTTTTAGAATCTTTTCTTTATGTTTTACCTTTGGGAGTTTGAATATTAAATGCCTTGAGTTAGTCTTCTTTAGGTTAAATCTGCTTGGTGTTCTATCATCTTTTTGTACTTGCATATTGATATACTTCTCAAGGTTTGGGAATGCCTCTGATATTATCCCTTTGAATAAACATTCTACCCCATCTCTTTCTCTACCTACTTCATAAGGTCAATAAATTTTATATTTGTCCTTTTGAGACTATTTTTCTAATCTTGTAGATGTGCTTCATTTTTTTAAATTCTTTTTTTCTTTTATCCTTGCTGACCGTTCATTTTCAAATAGCCTGTCTCCACACTCACTAATTCTTTCTTCTGCTTGATTAATCCTGCTATTAATAGACTATAATACATTCTTCAGTATGGCAATTGCATTTTTTCAACTCCAGAATTTCTGTTTGACTCTTTTCAATTATTTCCATTTTTTCGTTAAATTTATCTAGATTCTGAATTCCTTCTCTGTGTTACCTGGAATTTCTTTGAGTTTCCTCAACACAGCTATTTTGAATTATCTGTCTGAAAGGTCACATATCTCCATCTTTTTAGAATCAGTCTTTGGTGCCTTATTTAGTTTGTTCTATGAGGCCATGTTTCAATGGATGGTCTTGATGCTTGTGGATATTTGTTAGTTTCTAGTCATTGAAGAGTTACATATTGATTTTACTCTTTGCAGTCTGGGCTTGTTTATACCCATCTTTCTTGGGAAAGCTTTCCAGAAATTCAAAAGGACTTTGGTGTTATCACTTAAGCTGTAATTGCTTTAGGGGGCACCTGCAGCCCAGTAATACTGGTGTTCCTGTAGTCTCACCAAGGTACTGCTTTCATGCTCAGACAAAATTTGGAAGAATTATTGGGTTTAGCAGGCAGAAACTATTGTTCTTTTCTCTCACTTTCTCCCAAACAGAGTCTCTCTGTCTGTTCTGAGCTTCCTGGAGCTGGGGGTAGAGTAACACAAGCACCTTTGTGGCCATCACTACTAGGACTGTGCTGGATCAGATCCGAGGCCATCACAGCCCTGTGTCTCATACAAGGCTTGCTATAACCACTCTTTGCCTACCACTTGTGTTCACTCAAGGCCCTGGGGCTGTACAATCAGCAGATGGTAAAGGCAGTAAGGCTTGTATCCTTCCCTTCAGGGTGATGAGTGCCTCCAGGTCCCAGGTAGGTAAAGAGTTGCCATCCAGGAGCCAGGGACTGCAGTCAAAAACCTTAGTAGTCTACCTGGTGTTCTAGTATATCGTGGCTGAAGTGGCACTCAAACTACAAGATGCAGCCCTTCCTACTCTCTGCTCATTTCCAAAGGTAGAGGAGCCTCACTCCATGGTTACTGCCACCACAGGCCCACAGGGAGTACTACCAGACTACCACCAATGTTTCCTTGAGGTCCAAGGCCTCTTCAGTCAGCTTGTGGTGAATTCTGCCTGGCCTGGGACTCATCCTTCAGAGCACTGGGCTTCCCTTGAGTTCAGGCAAGGTCCAGAACTGCTGTCCAAGGGTCAAGTCCTGGAATCAGGGATCCCAAGAGCCCACTTGGTGCTTTACTCTCCTGTGGCTGAGCTGGTTCCTTAGGTATAAGACAAAGTCCACTTTACCTTTGCCTTTGCTTTTCTCAAGCAGAAGTCTTGCCTCATAGCCATCTCATCTGGGGATGTGCAGAGTCTCATCTGAAGCCAGCAAGTCTGTGTATCTCACCCAAGGTCCTCAATGTAGTATCTGGGTATCACTGCTGATTATTCACGGCCACAGGGCTCTTCAGTTAGCAGGTAATAAAGTCTGCCAGAACAAGGTCCTTCCCTTCAAAGAAGCAGGTATCCTTCTGCCCCAGCATATATCTAGAAATGTCATCTGGAAACTAGGGCCTGGAAAGGGAGCTTCAAGACTCTGACTGGTGTTCCATCTTGCTGTGGTTGAGCTGCTATCCAAGATGCAGGACAAAGTCTTCCCCATTCTGTCCTCTCCTCTCCTCAAGCAGATGGAAGGAGTCTCTTTTGCAGCTGCAAGCTCTGCAGCTTGGGGTTAGGGTAGAGGTGACACCATCACTCCCTTAGTCACTTCAGTTGGTGTCTCAGTAGACTACATATCCCCCAGTTCTCTGGCACTGATGTAGTTTAAATGTTTTCCCACCAAGTCACATGTCAATACGTAATCCCCAGTGTTGGAGGGGGGCATGGTGGGAGGTGGTTGGATTATAGGGGTGGTTTCTCATGACTGGTTTAGTACCGTCCCCTTGTACTGTCCTCATGATAGTGAGTTCATTCTTATGAGATTTGGTAATTTAAAAGTGTGTGACACCTCTCCCCTTACTCTCTCTTCCTCCTGCTCTGGCCGTGTGAAGTGCCTGCTCCCACTTCACCTCCCACCATATTGTATATTTCCTGAGGCCTCCCCAGAATCTCAACAGAGGCCAGTACCATGCTTTCTGTACAGCTTGTGGAACCATGAATCAATGAAACCACTTTTCTTTACTAATGATCCAGTTTGAGATATTACTTTATAGCAATGTGAGAACAGACTAATATAGGCTCGGAGCCCAGTTCAGCTCTAGGACTTGCCTAGAAGTTGCAGTCATTGTGGCTTGGACTTCCTTTCAAGTTTATTTAGGTCCCTGAAGCACTTTGGCCCATGGTGGCAAGTGTTACAGGAACTCAAGTTCCAACTGTTGGGATCAGAGATTTCCCTCTGGCTAGGGGTGGTTTAAATGCTCCCTCCATGCGGAGGGTCGGCTGAGTTAGGTATGTTCTTTCTTTCTGCAATAACAGGATAGCACTGAGTTCATTGCCTCACAGTTGCTGAATTCTCCCTCTCCCCAGGGGACAAAAACATTCTCTTCCCTATGCCACTGCTGCTAGGAGGTGAAGGAGGGGTGGTGTTGGTGATTCAAGACTTTTTCCCTGCCTCTTTAGTGCCTCTTTCAGTGATATGAAGTTAAAACCAAGGAGTGTTAGTGGTCACCTGTATTTTGGTTCTTTTTTTTTTGAGACGGAGTCTCGCTCTGTTGCCCAGGCTGGAGTGCAGTGGCCGGATGTCGGCTCACTGCAAGCTCCGCCTCCCAGGTTTACGCCATTCTCCTGCCTCAGCCTCCCGAGTAGCTGAGACTACAGGCGCCTGCCACCTCGCCTGGCTAGTTTTTTTTTTTTTTTTTATTTTTAGTAGAGACGGAGTTTCACCGTGTTAGCCAGGATGGTCTCGATCTCCTGACCTCGTGATCCTCCTGTCTCGGCCTCCCAAAGTGCTGGGATTACAGGCTTGAGCCACCGCGCCCGGCAATGTATTTTGGTTCTTATAAAGGTGCTTTTTGTGTAGACGGTTGTTAAACTGCTGTCCTTGTAGGGGGAGGACAATTGGTAGAGCCTTCTCTTCCACAATCTTGCTCTGCCTCCTGAACCTATATTGTTAATAAGCACTTAGAATGCATAGCCTCCATCTACTACCTCAAGCAGCTAAATTTTCCAAGCACAAGCTGCTACCAACTTCTGAACTTTTTTCAGAGAAAAGCAAAGCATGTCCTGGAAAGAGAGGCAAGCTACTTCATTCACTTAAAGAACACCCACACCGGAAGAAATAACATCACAGGGATTGTGTTGTCGTATTTGCCCGGCATTTGTAAATGGGAAAATAGTTCAATTGAGGTTTGGAGTGTGATTTCCCCACATCCTTGTCCTTTAGACACCTTTATGTGTTGGGGTTGTGTACTATGGATAAAAGTAAGTGATGCTTTTTTCTGATCTATGCCTATTAGTGGCCAGAAAATGGGGATAGGAAGCTCTGGTCTGTGTTTAGGGTTTTTATTTTCTTGTTGAAGTTCTTAAATTGTAGTAGTATTGTGTTAATCTGGTTTCTGACTCTTTTTTTGAGTGTGTGACCCTAAAGTGAGTTACTGAGAAATTTTTTAAATGTTTGTCTAGATAAAGAAAAAGGCAAGGTTTGCCTTTCCATGCTGAGGCAGCATGGCTAGCCCTTCATAGATGATCGTTTCTTTTCTTTTTTTTTTTTTTAATTATTTTTTATTATTATACTTTAAGTTGTAGGGTACATGTGCATAACGTGCAGGTTTGTTACATATGTATACTTGTGCCATGATGTTGTGCTGCACCCATCAACTCGTCAGCACCCATCAACTTGTCATTTACATCAGGTATAACTCCCAATGCAATCCCTCCCCCCTCCCCCCCTCCCCATGATAGGCCCCGGTGTGTGATGTTCCCCTTCCCGAGTCCAAGTGATCTCATTGTTCAGTTCCCACCTATGAGTGAGAACATGCGGCACTATTCACAATAGCAAAGACTTGGAATCAACCCAAATGTCCATCAGTGACAGACTGGATTAAGAAAATGTGGCACATATACACCATGGAATACTATGCAGCCATAAAAAAGGATGAGTTTGTGTCCTTTGTAGGGACATGGATGCAGCTGGAAACCATCATTCTTAGCAAACTATCACAAGATGATTGTTTCTTAAAGTGTGAGCCACTGATCACCTGGATCAGCACCTCCACTGACATATGCAGACATATATACTCCACCCTGACCTGCGCAATCAGAATTTCTGAGGATGAGGCCTTGGAATATGCATCACCTAGGTGACTTTGATGCAAAAGAAGTTAGCAACTATGTCAAGATCACTATTAGAAGGAAGCATCTGTATAGGTATTGTACTTTCTTAAACTCTTTAAATGTGTGTTCCAGGGAAACAGACCCAAAAAATGTCACGGAAAATCAGCATACTTCAGCTGTGACAACTGGGAACAGAAACTCCCATGGTGCAAAGCTATGACTAGAATGCTATTAAAGCACTTTTTCTGCTTTGCAGCAAATCTGCAATATTTCTCCATGGTCCCTTTGGAAGTGATGTGTCAGATTTAAGCGAGTTCAAACAAATGTTCTGTCTTCAATCAATACCAGGTTAGTACTTTCCTTTTTACTATAAAACTTTAAATCTTCTAGCTGGCTTCTTCTATTACAGGCCACCAACAAATTCCCCCAACTACTTTACGTGGAACAGGCAGGCTTAAGAAGGGGATGCAAAGAGAAAAAACAGAGACTCTGGGGTAAATGTCTTTTGTGAAGGTGGAATGTATTGCGAATATATTCAACTTAGAGTAGAGGTTACAAACACAAATGAAGTCAGGAAGGAAAAAGAAAACTGCACATTGACTTGGACAAATGAAACACTCGGCTCTTTTAGTTTAATACGTTTTCTTACTTTTGATAGAGATGCAGGTAAAATATATCAGTTTCATTTCAAATATGGCATACGAATACGACAATGTAAGTGTGCTAATAAACAGTAACTGACATTCATCCTCAATGTCATAAGAAGTGGTAGGGGTTGTAGTAAACTGGAGGAGCCCATGCCACACATAAAGAGTGAACCAGCAACACAAGGCATAATAATAAATGGCAACTACATTTGGCCTCAGTGCCAGGAAGACAATGAGAGGGGAGAAATGGGGGGTGTAAACTGGAGAGCTCAGGCTAAAAGAGGGTATCACTCCTCTAGCTGATCCCTTAAGAAATGAGCACCTTTTGTTTCTTGATTTTATGATTCATTCAGAAAAGTTAAAAATCTGGATATTTAATGTGTGATCTCTTGATTTTTAAATGCTGGTAACTAATTCCATGTTTCATAAAAGAAGTTCAAAAGGGAAAAATTAAACTAAACCCTGTGTTTGTCAGGGCTGTTTTTAACTTCTGAACTGAGGAACATTTAACCCATTTACAGTTTTCAACCATCAAGAAAAAATAAACTAACAAAAAGAAGAGCCAGGCAATAAAACCAAGAATTTGTCTAGGAAGTGAGAAAAGAAGAGTTTCCTCAGAATCCAAGAGTAGATAGAACATGAAGGCAGAGATAAATATCAGGAGCACTAGAGGCAGCAGAGTGGTCACAAACCATTTGTCAATCCTGGATGGTATCTCAGAGATTGTATAGTTCAGTCCTCTAAGTTTACAGATGAGACACCTAAAGCACAGAGGTTAAGTGGGTTGCTCAAAGTCAAATAGCCAGTTAGGGCCTTAGTCTCATGATGCCCAGTCATTCCACTAGACAAAGCTTTCTGTAGGGGTCAGTTCAGTGAACTCACTAATGAAGCATCTGTGAAAAAAAGAGATGACCAATATCTTCTAGCAATTCAATTGTCATGCCTTTGATTATTTTTCTCCTTGTAGCTGGCTGTGAAACACCTGATTGTGGGTGAAACTTGTGGTTCCTATGCACAACAAACAGCTTTGTGGATTATAGTCTGTTTACTAAAGCCAATTTGGTGGGGCAAGTAAATGAAAAAGAAAGAAGGGCAAAACCGTGAGCATTTTCTTTTGGTAGGGAAAGGGGCAATGGTTGCAAAGGTGCGGGGAGGGGGATGCATTTATTCCAACCACATGTACGTAAAACCAAGAAGCTGCGTTGTTTCCATTTCACTACTTTAGAAGCCTAAGAATGAATTCTGAGTTGAACAGGGCAAAGTGTGATTTCAGAAGCCTTAAAATACTATTCATACCGCATACTAAGTTACTCAAAACAAATTCAAGACGTTCGCTTCTGTGAAATCCTTTCACAGTTCCCTGCTTCCTTTCCTTTATTTAGCACACTTTCATTTCCAAGAAAGTCTGCTGACAAAATTTTTTCTCTGCCCTTCCTTAAAGCTGTCTGGTTCTTCAGATTTTGACCAGTATCTGATTGCTCATCCTAGAGGTATCATGACATAGTTGTGTCATCTTTCTCTCTTCCTTTTCTATAGAGGGATGCTTATTCCTAAGCCATCAAGGTCTAGAGCTCTGAGCTTTTCTCTCCTTCTTTATCACAATGACTCACTTACAGATTTACCAAGAAGGAGCTGCCAAATTCACTAAGGAATGAGTGAAGTGATGCAAGCACAGCTCCTGCCATCAAGACAGGTCTGTATTCCAAATTCTCAGCTCAGACTCACTAATCAAGGATTTGCTTCTGAAAACTTAGGAATGAGCAGTGGTCAGAAAGCACAAGTGAATTTCAGCATAACATGGACTAACACGGTCTCAAACTGTCTTAGGAAATAGCATTTTTACATACACACACACAACAATTCAGCAAAGAAATGAGCTAAACCTCAGTTGAATGGCTTTTCACTAGTCGATGAGTATTTACTGATAAACACCATGTGCTTGCAAGATACCGAGAGAAGGAAAAGGTATGATTTGCATCCCAAAGAACCTTAAATTGTATATGAGAAGTCAAAAACTTATCAGGCATGAAATAATCAGATAGATACTTAGCAGTTAGAGTATGAGGTATCCTGAGGAAGTACAATAAGAACGTATAAAATAAAGACATCTGCATATTCTGAAGCATTAAGCAAAAGCTTCATGGAAGAAGAGAGGCTTCAGTTAGTTCTTGAGAGATAGATAGGACTTGGATGGATGGAGAAGAAGGTACACTAAGCTAGAAGAACAGTAGGAATGGGGGCAGAAATAGTAGGATGGACAATAGGAAAAAACCGGTCCAGAATGAGGCTGAATATTCATATAGGTGAGTAGTGGGATAGAAAATTATACAGAAACATGGAATAAGTGTCCTAAAAGTAAAACAGAAGGGTTGATGCTTAATGTGTCAAGCAACAAAGAGCTATTGAAATTTCTTGCACAGGGATCTGAGTTGATTAAAGTATTTAAGGAAGAATATCTGGCAGTAATATCCAACAGAGTGGGAAGAAAGAAATGAAATTTGTTAGGCTATAGCATTAATGCAAATTTGAGGTGAAGGCAGCTAGTTTTCAGAGACAGAAAGTGGGTAAGGTAATGAAAATTTAACAGTTTTAATCAGAGTTACTTAGAACTAAAGGGTGTTAATGTAAAAAAAAAAGACTATAATTTTTCTAAAGAGGGTATTCACTTCATAAGTTAGTAAATTGAAGCCAAGAATATATAAGTTATTTCTCTCTAAGGTTACCTAACTAGGTATTTAGTGGCACAGCATGGACTAGAATCCAGGCATTTTGACACCTTAAAAAGTGCACCTTGCAATACACCAAGCTGTTGAACTTAAATGAGAGCAAGACGTTCAAATGGAAATCCTTTCAGGCAGCAGTAGATAGGACATAGGTATACAGATGGGATGGTACCTGGACCCACAATGGTGGATGAGCCTTAAGAGGGGAAAATATAGAGATAAGAATAGAGACATATTGATTATGGGGTGAGTGGAAGAAGGGTAATAACAAAAAACAAGGGAATAATCAAGAGGAAATAATGTCACAGGAACTAAGAGAAAGGAGATTTTCAAAAGCAAAGGATAGAAAACTTCTACTTTGGTCTAAGATGGAATAACCGAGACTGGATTTGCCCTCTGGACTGAAACATTGAAAACAGTGAACAAAATACATGAAATAACAATTGCCAAGATATTTGACATCAGACAATGAAATGCAGTGATCCCTGAGAGATGGACGAAAAACAAGGGGAGCCCTATTGTTGGCTCATCTTGCTGCTTTGAGAGTGTTTCCAAGCCCCAGTATGAGGAGTGGGAATCTGAGTCAATTTTGATCATCTCCTTGAGTTGAAGAGACAGAGCTGAGAGTCTAAGGAGACCAAGGCAGCTTGAATTTGCAGAAGAGAGTACCAAAGAAGGCAGAGCTTCACAAAAGAAGAACTATAGAGATTTGCAGAGTGTCCCTTCAGGTATTCAACTGAGTACTTACCTAAGTAATGGAAATAGCCCTAGATTAAGCACTGCTGCAATATTCCACCTATTAAATCTTTAAAGCAAGCCCAGAAAGATTATTCTGTTTTCAAGTACATGTCCAAGAACAAAGCTCAACACTATCGAAATAGAGAAATATCCAGCATCCAGTAAAATAAAATTCACAATGTCTGTCTTCCAAACAAAAATTACCAGGCAGACAAAAAAGGAGGTAAATATACATATTAAGGGAAGAAGACAATTAATCAAAACTGACACAGAAATGACACAGATGGTAGAATTAGTAGACAGTGACATTTAAAGTTAACTGTATTCCATATGTTCAAGAAACTAGAAGGATTGAACATGCTAAAAAAGATTTGAAAAATAAAAAAGAACACAATGAAGTTCTAGATATGTAAACTTAATTAATGTCAGAGCAGATATTACCGAAGGAAAGATTGGTGAACTTGAATAAACAGCAATAAAAATGATCCAAAATGAAACATAATAGAAATAATACTGGGGACAATAGAGCATCAGAGAGAGCTGTGAAACCACCTCAAATAATTGCTATAAGTATAATTGGGGGTCTCTGAAGTAGAGGAGAAAGCAGAGGGATAAAAAATATATTTGAAGAAATAATTTCCAAAACTTTTATATGATTGATGAATACTATAAATCGGTAGATATGAGAAGCTCAAAAACCCTAAGAACAATAAATATTAAGGCAATTATAGCAAAGCATATCAGAATTAACCTGCTAAAACAACTGATAAATAGAA